>NC_081572.1:3042491-3079545 GCF_022355385.1 Mustela nigripes | reverse complement strand
GGGCCACCTGGGTGGCTCAGTTGGTTAAGCGGCTGCCTTCGGCTCAGGTCATGATCCCAGAGTCCTGGGATCGAGTCCCACGTCAGGCTCCCTGCTTCTCCCTCTGCCTCTGCCTGCCACTCTGTCTGCCTGTGCTCACTCTCTCTGACAAATAAATAAATAAAATCTTTAAAAAAAAAAAAAAAAAAGAAGAAAAGAAAAAAAGAGAATCCCTTGTTACCCTACAGAACCTACAAGCCACCGTCACTTAGGATAACCCGGGCTTCAAGCAGGAGAGAAGACCCGGGCTGACCCAGCGACCGAAGCCCCGAGCAGAACGCTGCCTCGATTCTCAAGGGGGAGTGGCAGCTTCTCCAACACGGCACAACTCACCTTGAGTCCCTGCCGCCAGCAGCCACATCCAGAGGAGCAATGGGACGGCCATAGCCTCTCCGGGGAGGCGGGGCCCCTGTCCTGGGGTGGAAGGAAGCAGTTGAGTCAGAAGGCAGAGCTGGACAGCCCTTGGGAGCAGGCCCTGTCTGTCCAGGACCGTTTAGACCCTGTGTATGGAGGACGACAGCCGGGCACAGTCCCTGCTCCTCTGAGCTGTGAGGGTGACGGGGGTCCCTCACCTGCTGGGGGAGGTAGTCCTCCAAGGAGGAGTCAGACTTGCCCAGACAGACCAGGGAAGGAGGCCCGGGGGAGGTGTCTGAGCAGCAGGACAGTAACAACAGAAGCCCTTCTCGGAGAACCAGGCCCTGGGTGTGGCCGCCAGTAGGGCTGGGAGGGGCGGGTAGGAGGAGTCGGGGGCCTGCGGGGGCCCGACAGGAGCGGCCGGAGGGGCCTTGCTCGCGGTCGGCTTTATCTTCAGGCCGCTGGGCCCCTGGGGGAGTGCCTGGAGAGCTGTCTGTGCGCCCCCGAAGGGAGGGGACGCGTCAGGAGGCCACAGAGAGCCAGGCAGGACTGGCAGAGAGGGCCGGAGGCGGCGGCTGGGAGGGTGATGCAGGGCATCAAGGCTGAGGTCGGGTCGGACTCTGCGGCTGGGTAGGGGCTGGGGGAGCAGGCGCCTGGTGGGGACCTGCCTGAGGTCAGTGTCCCCAAGAACCAAAGGCTATGAGACGCTGGGGCCACCAAGACCGCACAGTCAGCCTGGATGGGGCCCAGGGGGTGTAGGGAGACCCGGCTCTTCCAGCTGCTGCCTGGGGCTCTTGCTTCTCTAGAACCCTCGGGGCTGGCTCCAACCTGCTCTCCACCTGCTGTGTCCCCGCCATGTCCTGAACACGGACGAGCCAGTCCTTGTCTCTCGGGCTCCAGAGACTCTCGTGGCCCCCGCGGCACTCCTGGGCGCAGCCAGAGGCTGCTGTTGCAGGCACCCCTACCGGTCAGGGCCTGCTGACCCCAAGACAGCACCCCGCTTCTGCATTAACAATGGCCAGTCGTGCCTGGTGTATTGTACGCAAACGTGGCTGCCCTTACGGTGTTCACGGCCACCTACTGTAGCCTGATTCCTTCTCCCACTTGTGCGGTTGGGATAGGGACTGCTTGCCCCTGGCTCATTTGGTGCCTTTTGCAAATTAGAAAAAGATACTTTTCCTTTAGACATGCGTAGGCCTGGGCCGAAATGCACAAACTGGGGAAAGCGCACTGGGCTGAATTCCAAGCCTGCTTGCCCCTTTGTCCTTGTGCAGTGAGCAACCTGAGCAGCTGTCCATACAGAGACCTTCTGGATCTGGGAGCAGCCATGATGGTCCCTGGGCTGAGGAGGAGCACCAGATCCCCAGTTGGGTACAAAGGGGGAGATTATGCCCACTAGGTGACGTTGGGTAGAGAGAGGGACACCCACTGAGAGTAAGAGGCACAAGCTTACCGGCCTGAGGCAAGTTCTGTCGGCTGCCCTGGAGCCTCTCCCCTTCCTGCGGCAGGCTCCCTCTGCAGGCTGTCCTTCCACCCAGAAAACCCTCCCAGTGTGCAGTGTGGTCAGGCTCGTCCCAGGAAATACTAGAGAAAACAGTCTAGTTTCGATTCCTAGAAACCACCTGACTCGGGGTTCTTCTGGGGTTGGCTGCCGACAAGACTCCCCGGGCCCCTCCTCCCCCTCAGCTCCCACCGTGGGTGTCGGGGTGGCGGAAGCCTGAGCGGGGAAGCACAGCTGCCCATCACCAGAGCAAGACGGCCAAGAGCCACGCGTGAATGTCAACAATCTTCCAAGCCGGAAGGGCCCCCAGGGCGGGCGTTGGGGGAGGGGGGGAGGAGTACAGGGCGAGGCGGAGTGGGGGCAGGGTTGTGCCGGTGTGACCGGGGCCTCCCCCTGAACGCTCTGAGCCATGTCCCAGGTCTGGCACGTGGCCAGCAGAGTGGACGCCGCCGGGATGGCCGCTCACTCTGTCTGCCTGGCTCTGAGCGTTTGGCAGGCCTGACCCCCCAGAGAGGCCCCACCCTGCGAGGCCACACAGACCCATCCCCCAACAGCGGGAGGGAGGCTCTGAGACATGAGACAACACGCCCTGATGTGCAGCCGGCCCTGGGAAGAGCTGGCCCCACACGCAGCAGCGTCCCCCAGAGCCTGTGCTGGCAGAGGATGTCACCCACCCCCGAGGCCGGCTGTTCTCCCGGAGTCTCTCTCCCGGCGGGGCAGGGGATGCAGCTTCTGGAGTGGCCGTAGAGAGTGGAGCCCACCTTCTGGCCATCCCCGGCCTCTGGGAGAAAGTGGCACCGCGGTTTCCCCTCGGAGAAGCACCCTCTCTCGCTCCCAGGTTGTGCTCTGAGGACCCCAGGCTCAGCCGGAGTCGAACCCAGAGCTGGCAGCTCAGAGCCCTGCGGGCCCCTTGCTACAAGGACGGTGTCAGGGAGGGCCCGTGAGGGCACCCAGCGCGTGAGAGTCAGCTTCGCCTCTTGGAGGGGAAATGGGGCAGAGCCGGGACACAGAGACAGTAGCAGGTCCTGATGTGATGGTCTGAGCCACCGGCTCCAGCTGGCCTCAAGTCAAGGTCAAGCCCCGGGATTTGCGTTTAAATGAGGCAATCAGCGTCCTCTATGTTTTGGTCACCTGCATCCCAAGGTTCTGGATGGGGGCGGTCCTTCGGGTCGTCCCCTGGTCTGCATGTGAGAATCAGGTGGGAATTTTACCAACTCCTGACGCCTGTGTCCGCTCAGTCACCGTCTCTGCGTGGGGAGTGGCACAGGTATCTTAAAGCCTTCCAGGTGGCTGCCATGTGCAGCCAGGGCTGACAGCCACTGACAGAGACACACTGTATCCCCGGCAGCCTGTGGTCCCGGGGGTGAGGTCACACATTTAATGGCTCTTTGCCCAAGACACGAGGTTTTGGGGGGTCCCAGGGTTCATCTGACTCCCTCCAAGGAAACTGCAGGATCTGGAAATAGCGCTGGCGGAAGAGACAGAGAATCTTAAGACCCCGTCCGGATTAAGAAGCTTCAGGTTTGTGGGCACAGAACCTCCAGAACCTTGCTCACATGGTCCCATGGGGCTCTCGCTGGACACGTTGCCCATCAGGAAAAGGAGACGAGGGAGGCCCTGCGGGAGGTGTTGGTGCGGGAGGTGTTGGTGGTGTGAACCTCACACAGATAACAGCCAGTTATCCTGCCGGCAAAACCCCGCTTATTCAGGAAGAGCCGCGAATTGCAACCTGGAACCAGGAACCAACGCAGAGCCACGGGCGGGTCCACGGGGACGCAGAGGAGGCTCTTTGACGTGGCGGGAAGGGAGGGTCGTTAGAATCAGAAAGGCCGCGGGGGTAAACCGGGGGTTGGCAGCATGGGGGTGTCTCCCAGGCTGGGCTGTCGCGGGGCAGGAGCGGGGGAGGCGCGGGGGAGGTAGGTGGTGGGGGGCAAGCAGCTCCCGCCCGCTGGGTCTGCAGCAGCCACGGGCGCCGGCCAGGAGAGCGCCCCCTGCCGGCCACCCCGCTCCACTCTAACAGAGCCTCCCTTTAAAACTCAAGTTGCCAAAGCCTTAGCCCCACAGTCCTGGGAAGTCCTTCAAGTGGAAGGGAGTAAAACACAGGACCGGGGCCTCTTCGCGGGACCAGCTTATGGGTATCTGCTTCCCCGGGGCTTTCTGCAAGGGCAGCACGGACCTGGCACTTGAGATGCCTGGTCCGGCGCCGAGTGGCTCAGTTCAGAGGAGGCTGAAAGCCCCGCACACCGCGGATGCCTGGGCCCCCGGCTATGATGGGGTGCACGCTGCTGCTGTCCCCAGGAAGCCACCGCCACCGAGGCACGAGAGATCGCTCAGCCAGCCTGTGGGCTACCCCACCTCCTGCCCAGTGTCCATGCCACCAGCTACTGCCATGGACTGTGCACACACGTGATGTTCACGCCGTGCTGGGAGCAGCTGCTCTTCTTAACCCCCTCCGTGGGCGAGGAAACGGAGGAGCAGAGAGACAGCATCCAGCGGGAAGGGCAGACGCTGGGATTCAAACCCACACCTTTTCTTTTTTAAAAAAAATCGGCTTGAGAACAATCTACAAACAATAGCACGCGTGGAGTGAATGAGTTCTGACCCAGGTACACAGACGGCAACCGGGAGCACAGCCACGGGACACAGAGCGTCTTCGTCACCCCGACAGTGCCCTTATGCGCTTTTGCAGTCAGTCCCTTCCAGCAGCCCCGTCCCTGGCCACCACCGATCTGTCTGTGTGTCTAGAATTCCATAGAAGTAGAAACATTCGGTCGGTAATGTTTCGCATCTGGGCCCTTACTGAGCGCGGCGCTTCGTGCATTCGTGCAAATCCTAGTAACAGGCTCATTTCTCTTCTTGCCTCCCAGACGGACGGACGGCCGTTTGCTTCTGCTTTTCTGTGTCGAGGCCATTTGGGACATTCCTGGGTTGCCACTGTTACAATAAAGCTCTTCGGACCGTTCGGGGAGCACACTTGGTGTGAACGTAAGTTTTGTTCTCTTTTGTGTAAAATACCTAGGGATAGGATTACCCGGTCATATGGTAGAAGTGGAACTTTTTTTTTTTTTTTTTTTTTTTTTTTTTTAAGTAGGTTCCATGCCGAGTGTGGGGCTTGAACTCACAACTCTGCCATCGAGACCAGAGCTGAGATCAAGAGTCAGAAGCTTAACTGACTGAGCCATCCTGGCGGCCCTGGATATTTAACATTTTAAGAAACTATCCGACTACTTCACGCAGTGGCCCGACGGCTCTGCGTCCCTGCTGGCAAGCATCGGAGTGTCCCGGCCACTCTACGTCTTCACCGACCCTTGGCGTCGCCAGTCTCCTTAACTGTACCCACTTTGGCGGGAGCGCAGCGGGGCCTCATAGTGCCTACGCCACTGAGCTCTGATACGCTTGCTGTTGCTCGCGTTTTAAGTCGGGCTGCCTGTCTTCTTACTGAGCTGTCCATGTCCTCTACACACTGCGAACGCAAGTCCTTCAGCAGACGGGGTCTGCAGATCTAGTTCTCACCTTCCCATGCCTTTTCATCTTCACAGCGTCCTCTGAAGGATGAAGCTTTCAAATCTAGATGGAGCTCAAAGTGTCATTGTTTTGGTGACACATGGAAGATGTCTCTGCCTGACCCAAAGTCCGTGGTCTTCTGGAATTGCGTAGCGTTCGTTCCTGCCTTTAGTTCTATGATCTGTCCTGAGGTAATTTTGCAAATGGTGGGAGCTAAGGGTTCCAGTCAATGGTCTCCACAGAGATCAGACTTGTCCCCACGCCACTTACACAAAGACAACCTTCTCCCCCCAGTAAACTGCCCTGGCCCCTGGGCCCCGAAGCCATGGACCACACACAGGGGCCTATTTACGGGCTCCTTCTGTTCCTTCGATGTACAGGTCATTGTTCTCCTGCCAATACGACAGCTTGGATTGCTTATTGCTTAATATATATGAAGTCCGGAAGCCAGACAGTGGAAGGCCTGTGACTCTGTCCATCTCAGATTTAGCAGTCCCGTCCATCGAGACGGCACATCGTTCCGTGTCCTCGGGCTTTGAGCTCATCCATGCTAACAGTTTCGGTCTATACGCCTTCCCCGTGCTGGTATCTAACGATTTCCATCTATTGCGTGGTTTCCAGTCGCTCGCTGGAGCTACACGGGAATGTTAGTTTCTGTGCGGGCACCACACGTCCCTTGGCTTTGCTAAACTCAACTGCTAGTTCCGGTGGCCCTTCTTTGGAGATGTCTTCGGCTTCTCCATCCAGTCCGTCTTGTCATCGGCAAGTTAAGACAGTTTGGCTCTTTCTCTTCCAGTCTGGGTGACTGTCTTGTCCTTGCCTCGCTGCGTTGCCCGGGACACCCCATCAGACGACTGTGGCGGAGCGTGGTGAGCACAGCGACGGTGCTTCCAGGCGTGGTAACCATAAGGGTTGGCACCGGAGAAGGCTGCGTGCAGGGAACAGAGCTTCACTGAGCTCGGCAACGTCTGCTGTTCAAAATTTTTTCGCCGTAAGAAGCTAAGTGGTGGCACGGGGGTGGTAACAGTGGCCATTCTTGCCTTGTTTCCAGAGCGTTTCCTCTGGAACAGCACCACGCAGGACATGAGCTGGAGGGTTTTGCATGTCCCCTTCACCGGGTTAGAGACGATCCTTTTCCGCTCGGTTCGCTAAGAGTTTTGTTTGCTTGTTTTTAAAATCATGAATGGATAGTGAGTCTGGTCAAGTCCTTTTCCTGTATCTTTGGAGATGATCATATGGTTTTTCCTTCTTAGTCTGTCCATGTGGTGGATTTGGGCGATTTCCGAATATTAAAGCACTCTTGCCTTCCCGGAGTGAGACACACTTTCTCATGAACTATTTTCACTTTCATACGCAGCCGGATTTAACCAGCTAAAGGTTTGCTGAAGGTTTTTCATCTATGTTCATGGGGGGATACTAGTCTAGATTTCTTTCTTTCTTTTTTTTGTAACATATTTGTCTGGTTCTGGTATCAGGATAGGGAAGCCCATGAAATGAGTTGGGAAGTATCCAAAATCATAGAAGACTTTGTGGGGGCTTGGCATCATTTCTTCTTCAAATCTTTGATCCGATTCACCAGGAAAACCATTTTCTTTGTGTGGAGGCATTTTATTTTTGTTTTATTTAGATCTTTGTAACAATTTTACTAAGGTGCAGTTTACTTTGGAACTTACCAATTTAAGTGTACATGACAGGGTTAACACTGGGGAAGAAACTAATCTCGGTCGCTGTGTTTCACTCCGTTCCAAAGTGGCTTTCGGGAGTTTTCTTTTTGCTGATCAGCTGCGCCTGAATAGATGAAGAACCTCGGGAGCCAAAGTCACCACGTGTGGCGGCCACCGGCTCACGGCTTCTCTGAGAGCTCACAGCGGGTTTTCGGATCCTTCCTCCTCGCTTTGCGATGCCCTGTCTCCTCCTGCCCCAGGCTGATGCGCTCCTGTGTCTCCCTCATGGCTCTCCTGGGACTGTTCTCGCCAGGATCGCCAAGAACACTGGATCCTCCTTGTCGCTCAGTCCGCGAATACTTCTAGACATGCCTGCTTGACCTCCCTGTGGTGTTTGATGGGTCAGGCTCCCAGCAGGAAACAGATGGCTCCAAACGGGGGTCACCGAGGAGGCTTGAAGAAGGGCGAGTTACAAGGTGTGAGTGAGCAGGGGAGGGACACCACAAGGGCTTGAGTGGAATCTGGGGCTCGGCTGCTCTCAGGCCGGGAGGGACCAGGGCAGGGAGCACTCGCTGGAGCACGGGCTGAGAGAGTAGAGGGACTCGCCAGGCACGACCGCGCCCGAGGCAGCCCTGCGGGAGGGAATCTGGGACCCCCAGCTCACCCTCCTCCCTCCTGCCGGTCAGGGCCATCTCAGAGGGCATAGGTGAGGCTCACTCCGGGCAGTCTCTGGGGACCAGAGCAGGGCCGGGAGGGTCTGAGGAGACAAAAGGAACCGTGGGCGCACTTGGCTTTAAGACCTCACGCTCTCGTGGTTTCTCATTTCCGGACCCGGCCTCCCCTTCCAGTGCTCTGGGGGCTTCGATGTAGAGCTGCCTCGGATCCTGCCGCCCTCGGGAACTGTCATCCCCGCAGCTTCACGGCCACGCTACCGAGGCCCTAACAGGTCTTCCTGGGATCCTCCTCCTGCCCAGTGATCCGGGGCGCCCCAGGGCCCAGGCAGCCGCGGGGGAGGGGGGAGCGCACACTAACCAAGCGAGCACCGGGCTTCTCCCGACAGCATCCGCCCTTTACAGACGAGGAACCCGAAGGACAGAGAAGTTAGAGAAGCTGTCCCAGGTCACGTGCAAGTGAGGGGCCAGGACTGGAGCCTGCGAGGGGCTTCCCAGCCTGTAATCTTAACCACTATGACCCAAAGAGACTTCTTCAGATTCAGGAAAAAGGACTGGATGATTCATTTTCCAGAAAAGTCTTTCCCCATCTGCCGAAGGTGCCTGTCCCGTGAACTCCCCTGGCATGTCAGACCCCAGCCCCAAAACAGAAGGACAGAGTGCACCCCTCAGACAGCTGCAGCTCTGGCTCCGGCAGCTCCGGCTTTCCCCGCAGGCCCTCAGCCACCACCCAACACAGACCAGGAGACAAAGAGAACTCACAGTCCCCTCTGGCACTTTATTGTTTACAAAACAACAGCTCCAGTTGGAAGGGACACAATCCTTACACGGACAGTAGCAGATACAAGAAACCAAAACCCCTCTCAGTTTAAAGAGCTGAAAATCACGGACAGCTCGAATGCTCTTCAGGGCACCTAGGCCATGACTTAAAAGTCTCAACTTGGTGACTGTTCCGAGCCCTCCGACGTTCCTAATTCCGCCTCTGTCCTAAAAACTCACACAGCCCCAGCATCAGTGACATTCATCAAGGACGTGGGTCTGGGAGCCTGGCCAGGCAAAGTCAGAAAAGACTCGGGTCTTTCAGGCTGTGTCCAGTGGGAGCCGAGTTCCAGAGAAACGTGTCACATTCTTCTGCTGCCCGTCCCGCCGTGGAAGAAACACACGGCAGCACAAGACGGACCCGCACTGGGCTCCTTCCTAGAGTCTGTGGGAAAGTCTGACGGCCGTTCCCAGGCCATCCCCCTCACCCCGCACATCCTCCTGAGGGGAGAGCAAGCTTCAGGGCAGGGGCGCTACGGGCTGATGGTGGGGCCCTTCTAGGCTCCCGTCCGGCCTCACCTGTCCTAACCCTCTGCCTTCGCCCTGGAGCACGGAGAAGAGGCCAAAGGATGCAGACAGGCAGGGTTTGTGCGAAGTTTCCAGAAGAACAGACTGCGAAGCTCCTCAGGGAAGGGGGAACAAAAGGTCGGGGACAGAAGCCATGGGGCCAGGCAGGCATCACCACTACCCTCTGGAGGACAGAGCCCCGCAGCCGGGACCCAGGGCGGGTGTGGCAGGACGTAGGGTCCCACTTGGGTCAGGAAGCACAAGATAACATTTGTGGAAGCCTTTCAGGGCATGACAAGCTCTGGGAGCTGGTCGTAAGAAGCATCGCTTCACCTTTGTATCCTCTGACCAAGGACTGGGAAACGTTAAAATCTTATCTTACCAACGGTCAGAACTTAACGCCAATCTCCCGGCCGCTGGAAACGAAGTTGTTGACTGTGGGACTTTGCTCTGTGCGATCAGATTTGGTGATTCCAAGAAAGGAAATTGGTTTGATTAAAATAAGTTAATAATTACAACTTCAAAGTGCTGCACGGCCACAGAAGTTCCCCCGAACGGAGCACTGGAGTCGGCCACGCGACGTGGAGACTGATGCCAGGCTGAGGACAAGCGAGCGGAGGGAGGCGAACCTGGAGCGCCCTCACCCGCCAGCCCTGCGATTCTCTGCAGTGTAGACAGACGCTTTCCCAGGAGAGCTGGATTTAATGCACGAGGTTCACGAAGGAAGAAGGAGGTGGCCTGGGAGTGTCTGACCTGCCGGTCCACTTCGGACTCGCTGTCTCCTTCCCAGAGGGGCACAGTGCTGGGCGCACAGCAGGAGCGCACGATTCAGAGTGGGCGGAGGAACGAGCAGAAAGAGGAGAAAGAGGTCGGAGGGAGGGCAGGGCCAGGTTCGGGACAGCTCAGGGTGCCTGCAGGGACAGCTCCCGCCACCAGATGGCAGCGCACACGGGTCGGTGCCCCATGGGGCCAGGCCGCGTCCCCAGCTCCAGGGACTCCGGGCTGCGCCACGCCACGCACCCTGGGGCTGAACTCCCTGAACCAGGCAAACGCCGTGGAGCTCGAAAAGGAAAAGAAAGCAAAACAAAACACCACAGAAAAGTGCCGTCTCTGGTTTTTATGGAATTCGAGTCCTGATGGAGCTGAAAACTGTCCACCTCTGGGCCTCGCTGGTCTGAGTTTTGTCCGTTTAAATAAACTCTATTCCTTCATACTTCACGTTGCCGATCTTGGTCTCGGGCAGGAGGAAGCGGCCGTCCAGTGTGAAAGCCATGATGTAGGTGGCGACCTGGCCCCCGTCCTCCTCAGACTTGAGGGCCACAATGATCTGGTCGTCGGTGTTGGGGATGAACTTGAAGGAGGAGAAGCCATGCGTGGGGATCACGTCCCCCACGCGGCTGACGGAGATGTGGCCGAAGTCCTGCGCGGCGCTCAGCAGCAGGTTGGTGCCCCGGTGCTCGTCATCCTTCTCGCTGTACCGCTCGTGGCTGGCCCGGCGCGGCAGGAAGAACCAGCGCTGCAGCGTGTCACTCCAGCAGGCAGATTCGTGAATGAGGTAGCCTGGGGACGCACGACAGACCCACAGGTCACCAGACTGCCCAGGGGGCCCGGCCCCGCCCCACCCATGACCAGATGTGGGCAGGACGGTCCGCATACGGGGGTGTGCCCGCGGCGCCTCCTTCCCCGCACGGGCTTTATGCCGCGGACGCTGCGAGGCGGTGGCCTGTCCCGTCCGTTGGGGCAGCGTCCCCACTCAATCCTCCTCAGACCTCCCTCTGTCCCACAGGCCTCTCCAGCTGTCCTTGTTTAGATTATCCAGAGTAACGAAGACCACACGGGTCTTCGGTCGTCCGCGCCCCATGTCTGGTCACCTGCGGCCCTGAGTTCTGCTGCATCTCTGTGTCCCTGGTGCTGAGGAGCACAAAGCGGGGCCAGGGGAAGGGAGCGGGTTTGATTTGTCCGGCAGAGGTCGGGGCCGGGGCAGGGGTTGCTCCGAGTTGAAAAGGAAGCAGCAGCCTTCTATCTGGGGGCCAAGCAATGTCCTCGGCGTCACACTCCCCAAGCCTAGAGTTGCCTGTCCGCTCTGAGCCGGACGACCCCCACCACACACGGCACAACTCCTGGAAGGCGCGGCGGAGAGCCGGCGCTCTGTCGGGGGAGGGGGGGGGCGACAGCCAGAGAGCTCAGCGGGAGGGGCTGCGGTCTGACACGGCGGGAGGCAACGCGGCGGGGCTGGTGGACGAGGGGCAAATGGCTCCTGTGTGCCCGGCAGCCGCTGGCCTGTGGGAGCGGCCGTCACGGACAGAAATCAACAAACCTGAGCCCTGAACACCGCGGTGGTTTGGAAGCAAAGGGCCGGGGGACGCGCCTGCGCAGCGCGCCCCCACTCGCCCGCCGCCCCCCCAGGCGGGGCCAGGCCCTTACCTGGAGGCTGGATCCCTGCAGCGGCCCGCAGAGCATTGTAGCTGGACACCCAGTTCTCGTGGTCCACGCTGCCTCTGCAGCCCACCACCTTCACCCACTCCGGGTTTTCGTTCATCACCTCCCCCGTGCTGGTGGTCCACTCCTTGCCCAGGCCACCCACATACAGGTGCTCGTCCTTCACAGCCAGCCACTCGGCTTTGAAGCCTGGGGACAAGGAGACGAGGGGACATGCCTGAGAGGACAGCCACCCCTCTGCTCCCCAGGTTCCCGTGGCGTCCGGCGACGCTGAGTGTCGGAGACGTCCCACGAGACAGTGATGCGAGGGCAGGGGGCAGGTCAGCCTGGCTCAGGGCTCCATTTCCAGAGGGCCGGCCGGCGGGCACCTCCCTCCGCCTTCTACGCAATCCTGTCCGCACCCCCTAGGATGTGTCACGTTCTCTTTGGCCACTGGGTCCAGGAACCCTCCGCTGGGACGGCCTCCCCTAAACGGATTCCAGTGCCTCCTGCCACTGGCCCCTCAGCCGCCTGCCCATCCACTCCCAAAGGCCCTGCCGGCTGCTCGTCCGTCTCCTCCGATCCGTACGCCCCGGCCTCAGGACCCCTCCAACCCGGGGCAGAGGAAGCGTCTGGGGTGATTACCACGGCAGAGTGCGGTTCCTCGCCACCATGCCTGGTGCCCACAGAGCGCAGGGGAAGCGCCAATAGGCAGAGCTGAGAGGGGCTGGTGGGGGCGCCCAGAGTCCACGGCGAGCGCTGTGTTTGTTCACGTGCCCTGAGCCTGACCTGAAGGCTGCAGTGCCCTCGGGCTGTGTGGGATGCTCTCCCCCACTGTGTTCTCAATTGCGCTTGCTTTCCCAGATGTTCTGCAAGCTTCCTGCTGGCACGGAGGACGCAGAGCAGTGGCCCGCCCCGAGCAACGGCAGCAGCCAGAATGCTTCTCTGCGGGCGGCTCTGGAGGGACCTGCTGAGCTCCCGTGGTCCCAGCAGCCTTGCCAGCTCCCCTGGGTCACGTTCGAGAAGAGACCCTCTCCATTTATCAGGACTTCTATTCTTTCTGATGACCTGACCACGGGGCAACCCAAGGCTCTGCTTCCTTCCTGACCCAACCGGGAAGACCTGAACTACGACGGCAGTCGTAGTGCCACAGGCACTGCCCATGAATGCGGACCAACTACAGCAGGAATCCGGTGACCAGTATCTTCTCTGAAACTTGCTCCAGATAGTTCCCAGCCCATTGCCCCAGGCCTGGGCAAGCACAGAGGGGTTTTATAGCCACGTGGAGGGCTGGTGGACGGTATGTGTCCCACGGGCCCAGATGGGTGCTGCCATTCCTTTTCTGACCTGAGAGGGGCCGGCAGCATGCAGGTTCCTGGAGCGCGCGCGCACACCCACCAGGGCGGAGTGGTGGAGCACACCTCCCCCCGAGCACGGAGGCCTCTGTCCATGCCCCCCCCCACGCCTAGTGCCTCCCTGCCCCTTCCTGTCCAGGGCTCTGGGCCACTCCGGCTCCCTCTCGGAGCCCTGTGCTCCCCCTGCCTGAACACGGGAACTCCTTTCCAGCACGCAGATCAGCGGGTCACAGGAGTTCCACGCTCGGACCCCACTGGAGCACAGTCACTGCCACCCACGCACAGACCCTCCTGCTGCCGCGTTTGCAGAAAGGAGAGCTGGGCAGCGTGCGTTTACCTTCTCTGTAAAGTCTCAGTTCAAAATGGGAGCAATCTGACCCCACAGCTTAAAGGTACGACGCGTGGGACTGTCATTCCTGTGTGTTCTGAAGACCCCTTGAAGACGTAAGAAGGGACTCCTTCCCAGGAGCGCTGAGAGCGGCGCTCACACTTGTCCTGGGAAGGACCCGCTTCCTGGCCAGTCTTGTAGAAACAAGCTTCGGTGTGAGGCCAGCGGCGGGGGGTGGGGGGCACAGCTGTGGGCCGGAAGGAGGGGACGGCTCTACCTGGTTGTCTCTCCCCCGGTCGCGTGACTGCTTTACCACACGTGCGCGGGCCAGTGCAAGCCTGGCCTCACCATCCCAGCCGAAGCCGGGAGACTGGGAGGGCCCGACTTACCTTTCCCCACAGTTCCATCGCCATCGGACAGAATCACCCACGGCACGGCTCTGGTACCCTCGATCTGGTAGATGACCCCGGTCCGGTCGTCCACAGAGTAGAGTCTCCCATTGAAGACGATGAGCTCAGACAGCTCCATGCCCCGCCCCTTTTCAGCTAGGTGGGACTCGAGGATCCCGTGGCCTTTGTCCCACTCCACGGCCACCTTGTCCCCGCTGTCTGACAGGGTCAGATAGCCCTTCTTCAGGTAACTGAACCAGGTATTTTCCTCTTGGGCTCTAGACTCTGTGTCCAAGTCGGCAATAACTGCGATTCGGTACCGAGTCCCGCCCGGCGTCCTCTGGGGGGCAGACAGGGGGTAGGTGTCATTGTACCGGTCAGCAGGCACCTGGCTGAGCCTCCAGCTGTGCGCGTTGGGTGCAGGGGGCCGGCCTGGGGGTGGGCGGTGGGAGTAGAGCAGCCAGAGGACAGCAGCACCCACAAAGGACGGCAGGATCACTTTCCAGCGGGGGCGGAAGCGGGGGTCCGCCGCCTTGGTCATGGACGCCAGCACCGGAAGGCCCCCCACACTTATCCGGAGGGAGTGCATAGGCTCATTCCATTCCAGGTGGTTGGAGGGCTGGACGGGCATCAGACCGAAGGGCAGGCGGGACCTGGGCACCCAGACAGAGAGGACAGGGGTCAGCGACCTGCAAAGCACAGTGGCTTTCCAATGACTAGAAAGTGCACGGCCCGAAGGCTGCTGTACCCAGAACGGCACGGCCGCTACTTTGCGGCCATTGTCACTTCCTTGGCTTAATTAAACTCTGAGTCTAGCAATATCTTTATTTACTCTTAGTTGGCAGGATGAGAAGTCTTTCCAAAGCAAAATTCTTCCCTGTCCTGTCTTGACTGGCAAGACAGAAAGCTCCGTGAGGGCAAGGTCTGTGTAGGCTGGTGCTTTGCCAGCTTAGAAAGAGGGAGCCGCAGGGGGCAAGGGAGGCGGTGGGGGTGCTGAGGGGTCTGGGGGGCGCAGGGCGCAGAGAGGGCCCACTGTGTATGCTCGTCAAACGTGATCTCATCGGGCAGCTCTCCCTGAGGGCTCCGCTCCCAACAGCAGCCTCCACATCCCCTTCCTGGGCGTCTGCCGCCCGCCACATCACGCTACATGTCAGTCGGTGGGCTCCGCTGTGTCCTGTGCTCCCAGGACAGCGCACAGGGGTGATGTCTGCTCACCCAGGAGTCCTGACTTCCTCCTGGGCTAGGATTCTGTAATATTAATATTAGCATAAAGCAGATTTAGGCTAAATCAAATACTTCTGTTTTCGGCTAAGTCTGTCCTCTGGCGCCCTTCTGTTAATGCAAATGACAGAGGGACCAGCATCTGACCGGCCTTCCTGGCCTGGAGCCTAGCATTGGCGCACCAGCCCCAAAGGACAGCTGGCCTCACCAGGGGCCTGGCTTGGCCTGGGACCCTGGTCCGCTCTGAGGTGCAGCAGCACAGCTAGGGGGCGGCAGCTGGCAAGGGCTGTCGTTCCCCATCTGCCCCAGCTTCCGTCCCCAGCAGAGGCATGTGGCCTGGTCGGCGAGGCCACTGCGGCGCCAGACCCGTGTCTGTCTCAGGGCGGCAGCCAAGCTGGGGGGCAGACTCGGCAAAGCCCTGGTCTGCGGCTCTCGCCCTCTGTCTCCCAGCTGTGAGTCAGTCCGTCCCCGCCCAAGACAGGCCCCCGGCTGAACCATGGGGGCACCTCTGCCCCCTGCCCCCAAACCACCAACAACGGGACTTCAGGGGCAGATGCTCCTCTCACTGCCGGGGGGCAGCGGGTTAGGGGGGGACCGGGCAGCTCCACAACACTCAGGCCTCTCCCCGCACCCCAGTCCACGTGGCCCACGCGCAGGGGCTGCTGAGGAGCTCCCGTCCACACCACAGGCCGCTGGCACCGAGGGTGGAAAAACAAGGCAACAGTTCCACGTGGAAGCTAGCCCTTCCTTCTCTTGCTTTTGGGCAGATGTTTAGGTTTTGCCCATAGGCTCAAGTGCCCAAAAGGGACCTCTAAGGAACGAGCAAGGCAGCAGGAGGGTGCCGTGCGGACTGGGGGTCCGGGGGGCAGGCTCGGGAAACTCCCGCTCCTCCCTCAGGTGCTGTCCTGGGCTTCCCTCCTGGGCCGGGGCTCCTCCTCCCCAGGAAGTGGCTCCGTCGTGGCCACAGAGCTGGTGGCTGAGCCTCCTTGGCGGGGAAACGGGGGTCCCGGCCGCTGCCCAGGCCCGGATCTACCGCGGCTGGGCCCAAGCCACCCAGCCTGGAGCCCCTGCGTGACGTGGCCGCTGGGCTCTCGCCTCCCCCTCTCCCCTCCTGTTCCAGACTCTGCCGGGGATCCTAACACATCCGGAACTTACGAGTTCCAAGTAAGTCTCACTCCCTCGCCCCGACTCCTCCCTTCGGAATAGCCCTGTGGATGGCGAGCGGCCACATTCCCACCTGCCCGGGACCAGAATTTCACCAGGAAGCTGTGACTGCCCTTTAGTGACTGTCACAGGTGACAGAAAAGGGGAGATGCTCTTTTCTGTGCGAGGCTGTTCTGCGAACAGAAGTTCTGAACCAGGAGCCCCTGGAGCACCCCAGGCACGGCCCCCAGTCTCCTTCCACAGCAGCTGCTCCGACGGGAGGCCTGCCCGTTCGGTCGCCCCTCCATCCAGCTCGCCCCCTGCACTCACCTGCTTCCACGCCCCTCCCCGCTGACCTCCGTGCCCCAGAGCCAGAGACCCCTGCTACCCACGCAAGCAGCTCAGACCCCGTCAGCACGTGTTGGAGGAGTAAACCCTCCCTGCTACTGGGTCCTGCCAGAACCAAACCCATCCAAGCCGGCTCCTCTGCCGCCAACTGGCCACCGCGGCCCTCGTGCACCCGTGCCCAGGCCGCTCCTTCCCCTGCACGGCTGCCTCACCTTCTTTTCTGGATGCCCCTCGGGAAGACGTGGCTGCCCGCTGCCCCGAGACGGCCCTGCACGCCTGCGCACTCGCCAGCATGGCAGCTTATGTTACTTCTGCTCTACCTTAGCGCCGCGGGGCAGGGACTAGCCCACCGTGAGCTCACGGCCCAGGTCCACAGCGGGGCCTACAGTAGAAACTGCGCACATTTGTCGAAGGAATGACGACTAGGCCCACACCTGCCACAGCTCTCAGCTCCAGCCCTGCCTCCGGCCCCCAGCTGTCACACCGAGCGGTAGCCTGGTGTCCCCATTGTGATGTGTGGTCCTACTGGCCCCTGGTCTGCATCCGCTCCATTCCCGAGTCACCATCCTGCCACTGGTCATCTCAGCACGTCCCCTGTCTGCTGGCGTCCCGCAGAGGATGTGGGGGCCCAGGGTAGAGCCCCCATACATGCACCTCATGCACCAGGCTGCCTGGCCCTGGTCCAGGGGGACCAAGAGACCCCATCCTGCTGCCTGGGGAGGGTTCCACTACGCCTGCTCTACTGGGTTCTTCGCCTCCTACATTCGTGTCCAAATCTGCCACCCGAGGAGCCATCTGGTCTCCAGGTTCTACTCGCAGGTGTGCTGAGAGCACCCAGTAAATACTGTGGACGCGTGTTTATGCGTGAGCCAGCAGAGAACCACCCCCAACCCCTGCACCTTGGCCCCTCCCTGGCCCTCACCATCCTGAACAGCAGTGGTGAATCCCCGATTCTGAATGGAGAAAGAACCCTTCCCACCCTGAGACACCTTGGTCGCTCCCTGTCCCTTAACATCCTGGGAGAGCAACCACCCCTTGGTCCCTCCAGGATGGTCCATGACGCACGGCTGAGCCTCCTGCCGGCAGGGACGGTGAGGTGACACGGCGACACTCCCAGGTCCTCTCCCTCCTCAGCCCCCGAGGCTGTGGCTCCTTCCCTGCCACCCACCCCTTCTTCTGCATCTTCCCTGAGATGACCTCAGTCTCCAGGGGCACAGCCACTAGAGTGAGGGCTCCCCGCACCTTCCAAGCCTGCACCTGTGCCCTGAATTCCAGCCCCAGCAGGCCCAGCGGCCAAGCCTCCTCCTCCGCCTGCGGAAAGGGCTCCCTCAGGAATTTACTGGCCAGCGAGGCCGCTCCCAGACCTCAGGAGGCAGCCTAAGGCACAGCTGGCTCACTTCCTCCTCACATCCCAGCAGGCGCCGGGCCCCCTCACCGGTCTGGTCTGTACCCCAGCTCCAGACTTGGGTCCTATCTCGCCGTGGCCTCCTGCTGACTTAGGTCCTCCAGGTCCAACCTGCACTGTGCCGCTCACTAGCTGCCTGAGCTGGCATCTTGGGGCCTCGGCTCCTCGCACGTAAACCGTGGCAGAACGGAGCCGACTCCCCAGAGCTGCTGAATGAGTCGCGTGCTGCAGGACCCGGGCCAGGTCGCCTGCTCCTGGCTGCCCGCTCCCCTCGTCCCTTTGCTGGCACTTCTGCCCCCTGCCCGGAGGGGAGGGAAACCCGTCAGGTTAACCGGCACGAGCAGCCAGCCCATCCTGTCCGCAGAGAGCACGGCAGCCTTGTGAGGGACGCTGCGGCCTGCAAAGCTGAACACACGGACTGCCCGTCTGTCCAGAGAAACAGTGCGCGGGTCCCTGGCCTAGACGCTCTCCACTCCAGCCTCCACACAGCTGATAGCGTGATTTTTCTAAAAAGTGAATCCGGATTAAAGTTCTCTGCTAGATCCCAAAGCTGGCCCACTAGAGGATGAACCCTCAGCTGCTCCGCACCCCCGCCACTCCCCTAGTTAGTGCTGGGCATTTTATAATGCCACAGCCCACAGCCAAGCCCCTGTGCGTGATGCTGCTGCCACCTGGGATGATGCTCTCTCTGACCACACAGAAGCATCTGGAAGTCCCTGGGTGTGCCATGATAGTGATGCTTCTACTGTGCCTTTCCCACCCTGTCCTGAGTCTATGGTGAAGGACCCCCTTCCCGACCAGTGAGCTTCCCTCCTGTGGACACCCAAAGGTGTCCCGGCCTCAACCCCGAACCTGAATGTCCCCTCATCTGTCAATAAAGACTCTGCAGATGTGGCTCAGTTTAGGGTCTTGAGATGGGAAGTTAATCCAGGGGAAGCCCAGAGGCGACCCCGAGTGTCCTTACGAAAGGAAGGCAGAGGGACATTAGACAGTGATGGAAGAGGCCACTGTCCACAAAGGCAGAGAGAGGAGTGACGTGGCCACAGCCCAAAAGCACCTAGAATCCCCAGAAGTCAGAAGAGACAAGGACAGATTGTCCCCTAGAGCCTTCGAAGGGAGCACAACCCTCGGTTTCAGCCCGGTGACACGAACAGTGGACTTCTGGCCTTGGCACCGTGAGAGCACGCGTGTGTGGTTTCCAGCCACCACGTTTGCGGGAACTTGCCACGGGAGCCCTGGAAACAAGGGCACGTTCTCACACAGCCCTCTGTGCCTCCTCCTCCCGGAACGTGGCTCTGTAACAGCCCGGACCACGCCTTCCTGCCGCCATCCGTCCGGCTTGGCTGTGAGCTCCTGGAGGGCAGGGAGCCCTGGCCCCGTCGCCTTCTGTTATGCAGGGAATGACCACTTCCAGGCCGCACGGAACTCTGTCCGCCTTCCAGAAATCCTTTTTTGCCATTGGAATCATTTCTCTTTGCATCAAAACCCAACCTGGATCGCCGTCCCTCCGCTACGATCCCAGGAGTTACTTTCATTTTGTAGCAGAAACCCAGATCCCTTTCTCTTCGTTCTGCACCACTCCCGGCTGGTCCGCGCCCAGAGCGGACGGTGAGCGGCCTGTCTTGTGCAGAATGAGAGCTTGTGTTTTTATTTCAAAACAAAACACTCCCCTCCCCAAAACTTCCAGCCACACACGCGGCTGAAACGTGCCGGTGAAGGCTGAGTGCAAGTGGACGAAGCGGCTCCCAGGAGAGGGGCCCGTGGGAAGGGGTCTCCTTGCCCACGCCCCTTGAGGTTCTGAGCAGTCCAGACATTTGCCGTTCGGAGACAAGGCTGTCAGCCCCAGCATCTGCAGCCTAACGGGCTGATTTGGTATCTCCGGGAAAATCAGAACCAAGCTGCTATGGGAAAACGTCGCAGGCTCTTTGACTGGCCAAGCTCACCTGCCCGGGTGGGCCGGCGCCAGTTCTCTCCCGCTCAGAAACCCCCAGGGACCGCACCCCCGCTGGCTTCCCTTCTCCCGCGCCCACCACGCTGCAGGGCGAGGTCCCTGCAAAGAGCCCCCCAGAGGAACCACCACCACGCAGGCTGCTCCAGGCCCAACTCCCTTCCCCACTCCCCTCTTTTTCAAACAGCTGTCAAGAATGGCTAACCGACACCCCTACGTCTGTGGTTTCTTTCGCCAGCGCGTCCTTCTAACACAGGCCTGAAACGGCAAGGTGTGACTCTGTGTCCTTCCACTCCCAAGTGGGTCCCTAGACTCCGAGGGAGCGCCACTGCCAGGGAGACGCTCCTGCCCTGGCCCCCCTACCTTCTTGGGCCATCTTTGGGATTCTACAGAAGGCTCGGAAGAAAGGTGGCAGCCATTCCTGATACAGCCCCCAACCTGGAGGGTCTCTTTCTCCTCTTCCTTCAGGTGTGTGGCCGGTGGCCAAACAAACAGGTTTAACGGCAGCTGCCAGAGCAAAACTCCTCCCTTTCAGGATCTAGGAGGGGCAGGAAGCAAGAGGGCGGGTCCTCTGCCTCCCTCTCAGGCTCTGCCTCCCCCCTGAGACTGTGCCTCTGCCCCTCAGGCCCTTTGTCCTGGGCAGCGGCTGTCTCCCCTTCCCCACTGCGGTCTGTGACCTGAACGGTCCTGCAGAGCTTGTGTCCGGACAGCGGGCAGGTCAGAGTCCCGGCTCTGCTCGCGGCCTACGTGCACTTCCTGGCGGGAGAGGAGCGAGCTCCTCCTGCGTTCGTCAGAGTGACACAAGGTGACACCGAGGCCCAGGGCTTCCGAGCCTCCAAGACTGCTGGGTGTGTCTCGGGGGAGCGATCCTCGAACACAGGCTCTGTGAACGCGTTGCCCGACCCAAGGCGTTCTGCTGCGTGGGACTCGCCAAGGCTCTATTGTACTGGAAGTTTCCTTTCGAATTTGGGCAGGTGTGAGAGGCAGAGGGCAAGTCACAGAAGCCAATGTCCTCCAGGGACTACCTGAGGTCCTCCTGCTGATAGCCGTCTCCTTAAAGGCTGCGGTGCCTCCCCTGGCGCTCCCTCACTCTGCACACAGCAGGCGCTCACGGCTGCTTCCTGGAGCAAGTTAAACACAGCTCAGGGTAACTCCTTCTTCAGCCTGTTTCCGTCTGTAAGCCCGCACCTGAGGGGACTGGGGTTTCGACCCCGGCCTGACGCCGCACACTCATTCACAGCCCTGCAGCGCACCCCCGCCCCCCGCCCCTGCCGAAATCAAGGGCCGTGCTCCCTCAGAGGCCCGCGGAGAACCCTCCCCTCCGACGCCTCCTGCTTCTGGAGGACCGGGCACTGCTTGCCTTCCACGCGGCAGCACCGCGCTCCGCACCTCTCCGCTGCCCCTGGCCCCCGCTCCTCTGCCTCTGTCTCCTGCTTCCTCTGGCCGGGGTTACCCTGGGCCACCTGGACACTCCAGGATACGTTTCCTGGTTCAAGGTCAGCTGATCAGCACCCTTCCTTCCACCTGCTGCCTTCCCCTCTTGCCACAGCGCGCACTTGCAGGTTCTGGGGGTTAGGACGTGGCTATCTCGGGGAGCCGATACTGCCGACCACAAGAAGGGAGACAGGGAGAGGATGTCCAGCTTTCCCAGGGGCCAGCACCGGCACACATGGCTCTGTCCACGGTGCGGGCGGCACAGCTCCGGAGCCCCGCACCGCCTGCACCTGTTACATCCCGGGAGGGCCGTGTGTGCCGGTGCTGGATCGCCAAGGTTACCCGTCAGGAGGACTTTTCGGTGAAAAGCTGCCCTTCCAGTCTAAGCCACATCCCAAACAACACTGCGTTATCAGGGCTGTTTTCCAGAGAGCCTGAGACTAAGGGGACGCAATAAAAATCCGACCACGCACCCAGATCAGTGGGCTTGCACCTGCCTGAGCTCATCTTCTGTCCTGTCCTCTCCAGGGCCGGGCTCCCCGGACACAGCGGTCAGCACTGCAGGACGCACGTGGCCTGGCTGGACCCCCTGCGGCCCTTCGGGAAGCGCTGGGATCGGACCCTTCCACGCTGTCCCTCAGTGCCTACACGAGGCGTGGTTTCCCACGGCACATCCCCAGTGAACACGGACGTGGCGGCACTCTGCTTGGGAACCCGGAGCTGCGAGGTCCCGGTAATGACCGCGCTTGTGACAGGTAAACGAGAAACAGACGGACAAACTGAACACCTTCCCAGACCTCCCTGCTGCCAGGACGCTCTTGGCTAAGGAACTGTCTTGCTCTCACCAGGAGGAAAGCCCACACAAAGCCCGAAAGCCCCCGTCCAGAGCATTCTGGAAGGAAGAGAGCACGGGTTAGATGTCCCCTCCCGCGTCCCCGGTACCATTCCACAGATGTCCACACGACAGAGTGACATCCCGGTCACGGCGCTGATGAATTTCAGGGCGCCTGGCCGCGCCCTCAGATCTGAGATGCTGCTTTAAAGAGGAAACACTCAGGTGTGTGCGTGGCGCCCCAGACGGCCGCCGCAGAGTCTTAAGACTCAGAAGAAAGGGGCCGCATTCTTGTGAGGCCGCACAAGCCCACCTCAGGGGCCCCATGTCAGGGGTGGGGGGATGGGACACACCAGCAGATCGAGGCGCGGTCCCGTCCCTGTCTGGGTCTGCCCACACCCCCTCCGTGGTTCAAGGAAGCGTGGCGGATCGACAGCCGAAACCCACACACTCAGGGCAGGGCCGTGGCCGAGAGGCGGGGCGGGAGCCACGGCCGAGGTGGGCTCTGGGGGGAGAAGCCTGCCGCAGAGAGCACCGAACGCTCAGACCCAGGCGGGGAGGGACATGACGTGGCTCAGATACTCTTGCAAGTCTAGGACTTCCTCCACTGTCCCGGGGGCACCCACGCCTTCCGTGACGGGTCCAGCGAGAACACGGAGACCGCTCAGCCTCCAGGTCGCCCCTGAACAGACGCGTGCCTCACCGGAGCCGCCCTCGCCCCCACCACCGCCCAGGCCCACAGCGGGCAGCCTGGCCCATCGGTGGGCCCTTCGGGGGGCCCGGAGGCTGGAAGAGAAGGCTCACGGAGGCTGCCGGGGAGGGGCCTGGGAGGCCGCTGCCCGCGGTGCCCACAGGCCCAGGCTGGACGGTCCTGCCCAGAGGCCTGCGGGCTGGGTGCTGGGGGGCATCCGTCCCATAACCGCTCCGAAAAGGGAGAGGAAGAGGAGGCTGCAGCACCTGCTTCCTCTTCGGGGACCCTCCCGTGACCCTGTGCTCTTGCCGGGCTTGTTCCCTACGCTGAGGAGCGGGGAGGAGCCCGCTGACCACGGCAGACGCCTGGCCCGGAACCTGCACCCCGGAACCACGCTGGGGAACGACGTCGAGCACGTCCTCCGGGACAACGGTGACAAGTGGGGCTGGTGCGCCCAGAGGCCCCGGCTCCCTGGGCACGCCAAAGCGTCCGCGCGAGAGCCGGACCTGGCCGGCAGGAGAGTGACGGCGAGTCCCGGGATCCGCCAGGCCTGGGGACACACGGGGCAAAGGGAAGGCAGCGAGCAGCAGGGACGAAGGAGGGGGCGCCGCACCTAGGGGGAGCGCGTCGGGCCCGAGGGTCCTGCAGGAGGATGGCAGGTGGTCTGGGCACAGGAGGGAGGACGGGGAGGCCCGGGGCGGGGGAGGGTGGCCTGCTGCCCGTGTGACAAAGTGCCGGCCCCAGAGGGGAGGCCCAGCGATCACGGAAGGGGTACTCCAGTCCAGGGACTGGACTCAGGGACGGCTGTCCCAGAGAAGGGAGCAGGACGCCAGGGTTCAAAGTTGGCCCGTGATAGTCGGGGGGTGGGGTGGGGTGAGGGGGACTACCTGTCCCTCAAGTCAGAGGGAAGAGTCGGGGCAGAGTAGGAGTCCCCTGAATCGGGTGGGGGAGAGGTCCCCGGCTGGTCAGAGGGCACAGGGGTCCCACACTAGTCCGAAGGGACAGGTGTCCTCATCTAGCCAGAGGGGGGAGGGGTCCTGCACTGGTCAGAGGGGGGGGGGGTCCCGCACTGGGCAGAGGGGGGGGGGGCCCGGGGGGGGCGGGGGGGGGGGGGGCCCCGCGGGGGGGGGGGGGGGGGGTCCCGCACTCGCCAGAGCCACGGACAGTCCCACAAGTCAGACAGGGTAGGTCTCTCTCAAGTTGGAGGGGCGAAGTGTCCCACGCTAGTCAGACGAGGGAGGCGTCCCGCACCAGTCGGGGGGCAGGGTGTCCCGCACCAGTCCGAGGGACAGGGTGTCCCGCACCAGTCCGAGGGGCAGGTGTCCCGCAGTAGTGAGGACAGTGAGGGCCCCGCGGGCCAGTCGGCGCAGGTGTCCGCCGCCGGGCGGACGAAGGAGACCGTTTCTCGGGAGTCTGAGGGTCGCGGCGGGACGTGGCGGCGTGGGGGGGCTACGGGGCAGGCCCGTCGCGGGGGGAGGGCGCGGCGGCCGCGGGGGCGGCCGTCACTCACCCGGTGCAGGCGGGCTCCGGGGCCCGCGGGCGGCGGGGCTTCCCTGCGGCAAGGCCGGGACCCTGCGGGCAGCCGACTTCCGCCCGGCGCGCTCGCCGGGGCTCCGGGGCGCGCTCCCGGCAGCCTCTGCTCTGCGGCTGCGCACCAGCGCGAGCGGGCCTGCTGGGAGTTGTAGTTTTTTACTGCTCGGAGGGCGCCTCAGGGGGCCAGGACTGGAGGGAGGGGCGCAGACTTGCGCGGGGACCACCCCGCAGGCCCCTTCCACCGCTTTGCCCCGGAACGCCGGCCCAGCAAAAGCGGGAGGCGGGGTCATGTCTCGGAGTTGAGATGTTAGGACCGCTCCCCTCGCCCCGTCGACCCCTGTGGTTTCCGGGGAGGCGGGGGAGCGCGGACCCCTTTCTGCCACCCTCGTTCCCAGCGAGCCCCTCTCCTCGGCCCTTCGGATCGGCCACTTCGGAAAGCTGGTCAGCTTCCAGAGCAGAGATCAGGGCGCAGGTCTCCAGGCGTGGAGTGTCCCGGCGGGGGAGGGTGCCGGGGGTAACCCCCTCCCAAATAAGGGTGTCCGGTTCGCCCTGCTCCTCCAGTCCCTTCCCCGGCCCCTGTGCTGGTTTTTTGTTGTTGTTGTTGTTGTTTTTGTTTTTTTTTTTTTGTTTTTTTTTCCTGCGCTGTTTTAATGGAATATATTGCTCTCCACCCCCAAGTCCTGCAAAAATGCCCATTATAGAAATAACGAGAAAAGCCCGGTAGCAGTGAGCTAGGCGAGGGCTGGTGCTCTGCGGCCGCCACTCCAGCCTTGGCCTGCCTGCGCGCAGTCACCCCAGGGCCTCCAGGAGCCTTCCCTTAGGTAACAGATGCACCAGAGAAAAATTCAAATTATGTAAATGGTGTCCCGTGAAAATCAACCTCCAGGTCCCTGTTCTGCATTCCCTGCCCAGAGGCAGTCACTGTTCCTAGTTTCTTGCCGTTAGGGTTAGAGAGATTTTGTGACACGCAAACAAATCACAAACGCGTATATTAAATTACGTTTTTAAAAAAACCAAATGGAAATTTGCTATTTCCACTGGGTTCTGCATTTTGTGGGGGAGGGGGTGGGAAGGAGACAGACCCCCGTGGAATTCATTTGTTTCTCGTTATGCGAAACTGAGTTCTAACTATGTTCCATATATTACCCCTATTTTAAATTATTCAGATCTTTTATTTTCTAAGATCTGAGGAAGAAAAGGCTGGTCCTGCTCTCTGGAAAGGCCTCCAGACTGCTCCCCCCTTCCCAGCCCCCTCCCACCCCAGGAAGTGAATGCAATCTCGAATCACTCTCACGCTTTGTGTTGTAATTTCAGCAAATAGGGATGCATCCCTCAACAATGTGTATGCCTGCTATAACTTGTACAAAAAAGGAAATAAAACTGTACGCAATGGCCGGGAGATCCTGCCGCTTCCCAGATAACTATCTGGCGTCTGTCTTCTCACTGCCTGATTGCTGGGAAGTTGTGTATCTTTCCTAGGTTTTTTGGCCGTGTCTATTTCTTCTTCTGCGGATGCCCCAGCCTCTCAGTGTCAGTTTTAGGAAATAATCCATCCTTTCCATTGGTATGCGTGCAATATCTTTTTTGTTATAGATCGAGTTTCCATAAATACATGGGTCTGTTTAGGGGCTTTCTAGTATGTCATATGAGACATCTTCAGTACCACTGTCTTCACTCTCACCACTTTATAATAAGCCTTCACATGTGGTAGGACAATCCCCCCTCAGGCCCCTCCTACATCCTACTCACCCCTAACTGTTGGGGTTTTGAATGGAATCTACAGATTAATTCGGAGAGAACTGCTCTCTCAGGACGTTGAGCCTTCCGTCGAGGAGCATGGTTTGCTTTCCCGTTGACTCAGGTCTCCGTCGATGTTTTCCAGAAAGGTTTGTCATTTTTCACTTCGCACCACAGCTTGGTCTGTGGGGTTCTGCCGAGACGCGTTTCCTTCTCTACAGAGCTGCGTCGTACTCCGCTGTGTGGCCGTCCCGTTATTTCTTGTGCCAGGCCCCTAACGCTGTCCTTTTAGGATAGGTGTGATCTTCTTACATTACAACAATGTCTCAGGGCAAGTCCTTGAACTCACGAGCTGGAACACAACTGTGAGTCCGTCTGTAGAATAAATTGGTGGAAGGACATTAACTAGGTAAAAGGACGTTCGTGTCCTCTAGTGCGCAGACCCCTGCTCTCCTGCCTTCCCGAGAGACCAGGTCCCGGAAGCGCTCTTCGCGTGCCCCTAGGTGTCCCTGTGGTTGAAATTCCCCTTACTTCCTGTGCATCCTTGGAGACATCACCTTGGCCTTCGTCCAGAACTTTTCTCTCCCCTTTTTGTTTCCGTGACTCTACATAAAAGACTAAAAAAATCTTCGCTTTAATCACCCGTCGTCTGTTTACTTACATCGTCGCTCACCCGTGTCACAGTGAAGGCTTAGAAGGGAGCAGTCCACCAGGGGGCCCTCCCATTTTATTTATCGAGTCCAGTGCTGCCTGATGGTGACAGCTCCAGGTTATCTCTGGAAGGCGGGAAAGGAACTCCCGCGGGAGGGATGTTGACTCCGAGAGATGGAGAAACTGAGGCACGGGACAGTAAATGCCTGATTAGAGTCAGGAAGCACATAGACGGCAAAAGGCAGACTGCCAGTGTGCTTTCTTGTCCCTCACGGTTCGTCCTTGCGTCCAGTCAAGGGCGGCAGGGGGGACCTTCCAGAGAAAGGCTCGTCCTCCTTAGACAGAAGGCTTCTCCGGGTGTGAGGGCCGGTGAAGCAACAGGTAGGCCTGTTCTGTCCTTGTAGCGGCCGGTCCTGATTCCCACCTGCCCCCAGCCTTCCAGAAGGCAGGCGCTGCCCTCCAGGAGCAAGGAGCGTGGGCCAGCGGCCAGGGAGGCTGGGTCTGGCCGCCAAGTTTCCATCTCTTCCAAATCTCCACGGAGACTCCCTCACCCCCGCCCTTGGCAAGGGGACGCTGCCATCGGCCTGCCTGTGGCCCCCCTCTTCCGAACAGAATGCAGTAGTTTGCAGTGCTGGTCTCTGCCCTTATGGGATGGCTGGGCAGCCTGGCCTGAAATAGCTAGGACAGGCAGAACGCTGGGGCCACAGTGGGGGAAAAAAAAAATCACAGTGCTGCTAATGACAGGCTGAGCTTATCTGGAACCCAGCGTCTTACAGACGTTAACCGAGGTCACATAGTCTTTTCCAGGAATGAGAAAACAGACCAGTGACCAGCAGGGATATGCCCAGGGAGAGAGAAGGGATTGCCAAACAGGGAAGGGCGCAGAACGGGCCGCCTCCTGGGAATGTTCTCTCCCCTGTGAGTCTCTGGCCTTCACGTCCCATGAGCTGCCCTTGTCTGAGGATGTGGGGCCACTTGGGAAGGTTCTGGAAGCCATTAAGTGTTTGGCCCAGACATCCTTGTGTAGGAGGTGTGAGCTCCTAGGGAATTCCGGGATGGGCGTGACCTAGAACCACTTGGGAAAACTGAAGAGAGAGACCTTGCGGGGGGAGGGGCTCATCGTTCTGGTTGGCTCTGGCCTCTGACCCATCAAGGGGCTGACGAAATCTCCCTCAGGCACAGCTGCTGGCTTTGGGTTCTGATTTATTATTATTATTATTATTATTATATTTTATTTTTTTGGACCATGACTCCTGTCCTTAATTCTGGCCAGGACTTTCCAACACGGAAGATATTTGCTGAATTGGGAGCATTCTGCCCTTGTTGTCTGAGGGCACCACGGCCTTGATGGAGGACCGACAATCAGGTAGTCTGCAGGACCAACCCCTACTTGGAGTTTTAAAGCAGCGAGGAAGTATAAAGAGCATAGGGACCTGGCCAGCTTGGTGTTCGGGTGACAGAATTTGTTTCTTTCATTGAGGGCTGAGCTGGCCTTGTGACTTTGCTCCTTTGCCTGTTGGCTTGAGCTGTGAACTGTGAGGCCGGAGATGTGCTCAGACTGTGGTTCCCTTTCTTCTGGAACTTTCCACGCCTCTGAGCCTTCTGTCTCATGCGGACGTCTTGGAAAACTCCAGGTCCTTGTGGCCACATTTCATACCAGCGCCCCTCTGCCTCCTGGTCTCTGCCCCAAGAGATCTGAGTAATCCCTTTCCTAACCTCCTGGGAGATGTGGGGGCTCGACCCAAGAGGAGGGAAGGAGGAAGATTATACTTCGCATAATGACAGTGATCACAAGCATGCTTGTGCTTTGTATCTGCTGCCGGGCCTTCCATCGGCCGCGTGACAATTACAGAGTCACAGTTCTTTACCCCAAGTCCCCCAAATACGAAAAGCTCTGAAACTGTGGTCTCCCCCCCCCCCCCCACCGCGAGTTTGGCGTGAAGGACTTTGGCAGAAGAGCGCGACCTGCAGCTTTGTGAGGGTGAACACGGGTCCGGTGCGGGGGGGGGGGGGCCCGCGCAGAGCCCCGCGGGGTGAGATGAGCTGAAAGATGTCTGCATTTTACTTTGGCTGCGTCTGACTGCATGGGTTCTGGATTAGAGACCCTGGACCCATCTCTGCTTTATAGACAAGGAGACTAAGGAAGGCCCCCTGTCGCCGGGCAGCACTCCAGGCTCAGGACGTAAAGCCTCTAGCGAGAACGAGCAGTTGCCCTTGGAAGTCAGGGTCGTCGACTGGCTGTGTTTCTAGAGCTCTTGTTTCCATCAGGCCTCTGGATTCCTGTCTTTTAATTATCTCTAAGATAACTATCTTTCAGGGGCACCTGGGTACCTCAGGGTTAAACATCTGCCTTCCGCTCAGGTCATGATCTCAGGGTCCTGGGATCGAGCCCCAACGTTGGGCTCCCTGCTCAGCGGGGAGCCTGCTTCTCCCTCTCCCTCTGGCTGTCTCTCCCCCTGCCTGTGCTTTCTCTCGGCCTCTCTCTTAAATGAATAGAAAAAAAAATCTTTAAAAAAGATAACTGTCTTCCAGTTCTTCAACACTAAAGCCCTCTCGGATGGGATAAAGAAAGGGGCAAATCTCTTTATCAGTTTTTCTTCCAAGCCACGTGCCCAGCCTTGTGTCCTCCAGGTGTGGCCTCCGGGGAAGGGGGAGGGGGAGGCTTTCCCATCACATCCAGGATGTTTCTTGGTTCACAGGAGTTCTTTCTGAGAAAGACACGGCTTGTCTAAGGCCCCAGACAAAGACCTGGCAGGGGCTGCACAGAGACGTGGCCTACTTGTCTCTCTTGCTTTTCTTGTGTGTCTCCCCCCAGGCATCCCTGCTGCGAAGGCCAGCTAAGGACAGAGCCGCTAGGGGAAGGTCAGCCAGTGTGCTAGGCCTGGGTCCTGCTGGCCAGGAAAGTGCGCAGGACCCGAGACGAGCTTATCTCTGGGTTTCCTGCGTCGATAAGCAGGCAGGGATGTGCGTTCTGCCGAGCCTCAGGCACAGGCCGGAGACGTGAACGATTCCTGAGCGTCTACCATCTCTGACGGAGACACGGAGACACGTTTACGTGATCCTGCCAGTGTCCTTGAAGTTCTCCAGGGCCCCGCGGGCGGCCCATGTGTCTGTGGCGCGGCCGCTGGGCCCTCCTGGCTTTGCCACCCAGAGCCGGCGCTCCTTGTGCCTGCTGGGTGGGAGGTCTGCAGGCCCCCCCTTCCCTCCTGATTTCGCAGCCCTTTGGGCAGACATGGGGAGCAGCAGCAGGAAGTTTCCAAGGCTAGAGAGATTAGGGTGCCGTCGCCTGTGTTTTCCCCGGGACCTCTCCAGTGAGCACCCCCGTTTCTGCATCTCCTGTGTGCACGTAGCCAGCAGAGAGGCCCCAGGGAGCAGCGATGCTGACAGTCCACGAGGTGCAGGTGTGACATCCGAGCCGCTCGGGGAGGACGTGAACCCGGCCCGGAAAGAAGCACGCGAGCGAGAAAACGGTTCTCACCGTCGCAGAGCCTTGTTCCTCTGGCCGGATCCTTCCTCTTCTTGCGATATGAGAAGATGCCAGAACTGACCGTTCTGACTCAGTCAGGGGACGGAGGCCAGCCTGACCCAGGCAGCTCCGCAGAAGCTGGGAGCAGCTCTCAGGGGGCGAGGCGGGGCTGGGGGAACCCGTTTAGAGCTTGCGCCTAAGACGAGGAAAAGGCCTGTTTTTCATATCAAGGAACCAGAGTCTGATAGAGGCCGAGCAATGCTGACGTCCCTCCTGGCCCTACCCAGGCGGCCACACTGTCCTCTGGAAAACCTGCGCCTCCAGCCAGGGCTTCCTAACCTTTGCATCACAGAGCTCTCTGAGAATCCAGTCAAAGCAGTCGATCCTCCCCGCCCCCCAGGGAACATTTGCACACACACACACACACACACACACACACACAGCTTTGCATGGGTTGGGGGGGTGGGTCACAGATTCTCCAAAACCTGTCTGTGGTCCCTAGACCGCAGCAGGGAGCCTCTGACTGAAAGTGTGTCCCAGGTCTACCACCGTTTGGGGACTCCATCGCGCAGAGCTGTCAACAAGGACCCCCTGGGCTCCTAGGAACCCACCCCCTACCACCCAGCAACTCGGGGGGCCCCCACCCTCTTTGTCCTGGACCCCCAGCAGCCCCCACACCTGGAAGGACCTCCAGAGGCTGGGATGAGTCCCCCGTGCCCTCCAGGCTGGGCCGGCTCGCCAGGGTGGCCAGGAGGAGGGCCGTGGGCTCTCCCCTGCCCGCGGGCACACACACAGTTAATCCTCAGCGGCTGCTGTTTGGATAATGTGCGCTGGGAGCGTCGGAGGCTCGGCGCCCTGCTCACATCTGGCTGGGGTTTGCTCTTTACGAGTCTGTCCCGCTTTCTTGCCTCTTCCTTTACTTTCGAGAAACCGCGCTTCCGCTTCTGGCCAGAGAGACCTTGGACCGGAGGAGGTCACGGTGCCGGGAAGGCAGGGACCCGCGGCTGCCTGCACCCGCCCCCTCTGCACCTTCTTCCCAGAGGACTTTTTCTGTCCTCCTGGCTTTCTCCTCTGACAAGTCTGCTCTTCCCGCGACCTGGCTGGGAGGAGGCCCTGCCGCCGGGGGATGCTCCAAGCCCAAGAGGCCGCTGCGGGACGCGGGCTGGAGGTAGGTGGGGGCTCCGGCGGTGGGACGGGGCGCAGGGCTGCTCTGCTCCTGCTCCGGGCTTCGGCGCTTTGGCGCGGTGGTTGCCAGAGCAGAGTGGGAGGGGCTGGGGTGGCAGTGGTGGCAAGGGGCAGAAAGCCTGGGAGCTGCGGGGCTGGTCGTGGGGGGTGCCGGGAGGTACTGTGTGGGCGGGGGGCGTGGGGGGGCTCCGTCTCCCGCTGGGACCGGGGAGCCGGGGCTCTGTGGCGGCCGGATGCTGTCAGGAATGATCGTGCCTGCCTCTTCTTTGTGGACTGTGTATGCTGCTGCACCCTTCTCTGGGCATGAGAAGAAAAGGAATGGTACCCGGGGCCCTCCGTCCCAGGTGGGGCCCCCAACCCCGATACTGCCTGGATCACCTCAGAGACAGGTTTGCCCAGCCCTGCCGGGGGCCCGTTTGGACCCCACACAAAACAGGAAATGCTGACTTTGGCTCCCGCAGCTAATGGCCTTGGTGTTCCTGGAGGCGATTCAGCACGGACAGGGGAATATCATGTCCCTTTCCCTGGGGACCCTCCTGAGCTTCCTGAACCACTCGAGAACCATCCCTGGCCTGGGGCCGAGTCCTCTGGGCCCGTGGGCCTCTGGACCTCTGGGTCAAGACCCCACGTACTGCTCTGTTGTTCTAGGCATTCCACGGGGACGGGTGTGATTCCCACTTGCCCCGGGCACCCACATTGTGTTAGGCTGGTTCCAAGCATGCTGACTCCCGGGCAGCCCCGTGTCCTCCGTGGGCACGTGCGGGCCCTCCCCGTCCACTTGGCAGGGAGGGAGGGAGCGGCCTTCCTCTGTGACCGGGCTCTTTCATCGCACTGAGTTTCCAGGAATGGAGGTTAGTGCCCCACACTGGAGCTGCTGCTTTCCGAGCTTTGGAGATGAGGCGGGTCCTGAGAAACTGAGTTCTCTCAACCACTAGCTACATCCTGGGTCCCCAGGGGAGGATGTGAGGTCCTCCAGGGCTGCCAGGCCTTTGCTTTTTATAGAGCAGGAAAGCACGCAGTCAGCCCCACATGCAAGGTTGCAAACAGATGCACTTGGCCGGGGACAAGGCCTGCCCCGGGTCCCCACCGGCGAGAAGAGGAAGGGGCCATGGGGGCTGAGGCTTGAGTTAGCCTGTCCCGTCTCCCTTCCCCACTCCCCCTCTCGACCTGAGAGCTGAGAGGAGCTGGGTGAGGGCTGTGTGTGCACGGGCGTGTGCGTGTGTGCGTGTGTGTCCCGTCCGGCAGGCGCTGGGCAGACGCGGATCCGATTCCCGTGGATCCTGTCAGTGGCACTCTCAGTGCTGAAGAGCTCAGAGAGGCTCCTGACCGGCCCACGCACACTCGTAGAGGATCCCCTTGGAGGGCCGGCATCTCAGTGCCCAGAGAAGGAGTGTAACTTGCTCAAGGGTCAACAGCTCTCCAAGCCAAGGCTGATCTGCCTCCCAGTTGTCCCGGGAGAAAGCGCCCGGGGGCAGGAAGGACAGCCAGGTTCTGTTTCCCAGGGACCCCGCCCTCTCCTCCTATTCTTGCCTCCTCCCTCGCCCATCTTGAGCCTCTTACGATGCCAAGGGCAGTGCTTCCCATGAGCAAGAGGTCAAGGAGACAGAGAAATGCGGGTGCCGGAGGTGTTGGGGGGCTCCCCCCACCGGCCAGAGGGACAGGTGCAGCCAGCCAGCGAGGGGCGCCCGCGCAGGTGGGTGGTGAGAAGCTGACATGGTCCCAGAGAGGCGCACAGCCAGCTCCCTCTTCATTCCTGGGATGTAAACCTCCCTATTCAGGGCAACCAGCACAGCATAATTTTTTTCAGAACATGCTTCTTTCTGTTGTTCTTCCTGGTGCCTCCAGCCCTCCTCCCCCCAAGCTGTAATTAGCATGACTCATAAACCAAATATTCTGGCACTGAAGCTCACCCATCAAAACAAAGATGAAAAGAATTTTGTAGATACAGTCGTGCTGCTGGGCGTCCTCACCGGACATGAGCTTGCCCTTGGGGCTCTGTCTGCTGAGACTGGCCCCGTGCGGGGGACCCTGTTCTGGAACTGGGGGCGGCTGAGACTCCAGGGCCCCCGGGTGGTGGCGATGGCTCACGAAGGGAAGGAAGAGTGGAGAGGTCCTCGTGCCTGAGGCCATGTTGCCGAGCCACCGGAGAGGAAAATGGGCGAGGAAAATGGGGCGTTTCAGAAGCAGCCTCGCCTCCCGGCCCTGAGAGCCCACGGATATTTACGTGGAGGTGATGCCCCCCGCCCCCTGCGCTTCGTCTTGGTGGTGTAACTGCTGCGTGGGCCTAGGGTTATTAATTTTTTTTCTTCCTGTTTTTACCTGCTGAAATCTGTCTTCTCTTTCTTAAAGTCAAGTGAGACCAGGCAGTCCCCTGGACAGGACTGTGGGTATCCCCCCGACTCCACACTCGGTCTGCCCACTTGGAGAACAATCTGGAAAAGAATCATCAAAGCCCGCACAAGGCGCTTTGGCCCACTCTCTCGGGGCAACCCAGCAAGCCTGGGACTTGGGACTCTCGGGGCCCTGCCAGGGAATCCGTGCCTGGGTTCTCAGGCCAGCAGGTCGGCCCCGCGCTCTGGCGCAGATGTGGGGAAGCGGGCTTGCAGGCTACCTTCCCGCTCTGCAAGCTCGGCTGCGGGCTTCTGCTGTGACAATGGAGTGGTCCCGTGAGCAGGAGACAAGAGTCCCGGCATCCTTTTTAGCTTCTTATCCTCACCCGTGCTTCTTTCCAGGACCGGGCTTAAAGCGGGACAGGTGTGGGCAGAGGCACGGAGGCCCCCTACTGCCCACCGGGGTGTCTCTGGCTTGCCCTGCAGGCCCTTGGAGTCAGCCCCTTCTCCAGCCAGTCCTCCCGGGGCGTCCCGCCCTGTCCAGGATGGCTGTCGGGATGGCCGTGGGCCAGGCTGGGCCTCTGTGTCTGACCGTCTCCCTGGCGCCTGTAGGAGTCTTCCTTGACACAAGACGGAGCAGAGCTGGAGACGGCGGGCAGGGAGGCTGGATGGGGAGCGGGGACGGGAAAAGAGGCGGACGGGCAGGCAAGGCAGCGGGGGAGTTGGGGGAGGGAGTCAAGTCCTTAGCGCCCGGGGCTCCGTCAAAGGCTGTTGCTGGCCCCAGTTAAAGCCATACTTGCGGAATCCCCCAGAACCTTTGCCTGGGGTTGCACCCGCACCCCAGTGGGACCATCTGGTTAGCAGCCGCCCTCTACCCTGGGGACCAGGGAAGGAAGAAGACCTTGCCTGGGAGAGCTGCCAGCCCTGGTGGATTTGCAGGCGAGGGCAGGCCAGGAGTTGGGCTAGGCCCTGCGACTTTGCCCTGCAGGTTTCTGGGGCTGGTCTGGAGACGCGGGGAATGGGGTGTGCGCAGAAACACTCAGGCCCTTTCTCCTTGCGAAGAGTCTAGAAGGGGGTTCCAGTGAGACATTGTTGGGTCTGGGTGGGTTTGGGGGTGGCCTGGGAGCTCTCAGGTCTTTTGGCATTCCGGACTCCCTCCTTCCCCACGGGGGCACAGCCATGGGAGCAAGACGCATGGCTCTGTGAAGTGGCCATGGGCTCGGCTAGACGAGCCCCTGAGAAGGAGGCCTGAAGGGCACGCAGAGCTGGCCTGGGCCGCTGGGGAGGTGAGCGGGCCCTACACCCCCTTCCCCTCTGCATTCCCTTCTTGACTCCCACATTCTCCAGTTTCAGCTCCTTCTCTGCAGGAGCCCCCGCTGGAGGCGCCACCCAAGCCTGACCCCCAGGCAGACCCCCGGGGATGGGCACAGAGCACCCATGCTGCCCCCCCATGCCAATTCTGTACACCTTTGATTCCTGCTAGCTGTGCTCGGCCACGGGTCTCTCCCCAGCCCAGCGTTCTCGTCGGCTTCTGTCCATCGGAGTGAACTGGGGGCCGGGTGTGGGCTTCCCCCTCCTTCTCCTTTTTGGAGCTCCCCAGTGGGCTGTGTGACTCTACCCTGTGATAGCAAGGCTCTCAAAATGCACATTCAATGGGCCACACTTCCCGCACCGCTGACATTTTAAGGGAAGGGGTGGTGGTTGTGTGTGTGGGGGGGGTGTTCCTGGTGATTCTGTGCCTAAATCCAAAGGAATTCACCTGGGGGGGGGTGGTTTAAGGTGGCAGCCTGGTGACAGGGAGATCTTAGCACGTGGCTTCAGGGGCCATGGTTGTCACGGACGCTCATGCCCCATGCCGTGCCTGACACAGGTGCTCATTCGTCGGCTGAATGTGCATGAATGGAAGGGCTCGGCTGGGGGGGTCAACTCCTCGGGGCCAAACGCCACAGCCGCTGCTCAGCTCCTGCCCAGGGAGGGACGCAGGTGGACGCCCAGAAAGGCAGGAGCCTCAGTCAACAGTTGTAGGGAACTTCTGCCAATGACGGGGCTGCTCCTGGGCTCCCTCTGGCTGTCGCATAGGGTTCCTAAGGATGGGCTCAAGGACTTGGCTTCCTCGGTCCCCCGGGACTCTGTGGCAAGTACCTCTCCTAGGAAACAGTGATTTCTCCACCAGGCCTGGCTCTGGTCCAAGTGAGGTGGCCCTCCCTGGCCTAACCCATATCCATGGTAACTCCAGGGGATCTGCTCCCCCAGGAGCAGTGTGGGGGAGGCTGTATCTCCTTCTTGCTGCCCTGTGTCCCCGGCCCCCAGCTCAGTACATGGAGTTTACACTCCAGGCGGCCCTGCTTGTCCCCAAGCCCCTCCTTCTCTTCGCTTGGAGTCCCATTCCCTACAATACACAAAATGCTCTCGGAGTCCCCAGGGTGGGGTTCACTCATCATTGTTCTAAGTGGAAAATAGTGTGGACTTAATGCAAAAAAGTCTGTGCCTGCTAGAGAGGAAAAAAAAATCAGAGAAGCCAAAATAAGAAAATGGCAAACATGCCTATTTTCATCACCCCGGGGATAATTGCTGTTAGCAGCCAGGTGGGTGGCCGATGAGATCTCGGCAGCCGGGTGCACGGACGTGCGCTGCCGCTGCCGTCTGTGTGTGTGTGTGTGTGTGTGTGTGTGTGTGTGTGTGTGTGTGTGTTTTCAACTCAGCCTTCACTCATCGGGGAGATCTCTCTGATTAGCGGGGAGGCGTCTGAGAACGGAGGTCGCTAATTGGCACCGCAGGCCGGAGCTTCCCTCCCGCCAGGGGCTTATTTACTTGTTTACGTGCCTTTCCGCAAAGGGCGTCTCCTGGTTAAGTGACTTGTGACCTTGGTAATGGAGGCACGGGGTCGTAGCCCTTAGGAAGCACTTTCTGAGCGCAGATAAGCGGGAAAGATGACCAGATGGCCACGCCAGGATTCAGCCTTGCGACCAGGGCCCTCCAGAGCCCACCCTGGGTCACTCTCTCCGCTTCCCCCCTCTCTCCCCACATAGCCCCACCCAGGAGCTAGAGGGAGATTGGAACGCCCTGAGGCCCTAGCGAGAAGTGTGGGATCCTGGAGTCCTGTTTGCACGTTGGCTTTGCAGAAAGGTGAGTGCGGAGTTCCATCAGGGTGGGACATCAGACATCTGACACCCTGGGGTCACACGGGACAGCAGACGCAGCTCCCTGGGAGGGGCTCCTGGTCCTAGGTGGCTCTAGTGCCTTCCCGGAGGGGTGCCCTCTGGCTGGGCTCTGAAGAGCACGTGCTGGCTGGAGAAGGTGGTGGGGGAAGGGGACGGAGGAGAGCCTGCGGCGGGAGCTGGGTCTGGGAGCAGAGCCCTGAGTGGCTCCAGATGGCTGGAGTGGGGCGGTGACGTGGCCAGAGGCGAGGCAGAAGCCAGGTGGTGAAGCTCCAGGTTTAAACATTTTCCCGGATTTTCGCGGGAAGCCTTTTAAGCCCCGGATGGAATCCGCCTTGGCAGTTCCGCCAGGTGCCCCTGGTGAGCAGGTGGGAAGGTCGGAGCAGCGGGGGGGGGGGGGGGGGGGGGGCGCGGGGGGGAGGG
>NC_081572.1:3030536-3042391 GCF_022355385.1 Mustela nigripes | reverse complement strand
GGGGGGGCCCCGAGCAGAGGGGCCGGGGCCTTCGGGAGGCTGCGTGACGGATGCGAGGTGACAGGTGCGTGAGAGGCAGGGTCTGCGTCGCCCCTAGATTGCCGGCCTGGGGCCCTCGTGTGAGCGGTGGCTGTAGCCTCAGAGGCAGGTATGGTGGGGACAGGAGCGGAGTTAAATGGGGTTCGCGGTGCGAGAGCAGGGGACCTAGCGGAGAGCTGTGTTCGGAAGACAGATAACCCGAGCTGTGTCATGGAAATTTCTGCCATCATGGAAATGTTTTCCAGCCGTGCTGTCCGAGAGGGCGGCCCCCTACATCGTCCTGGTGTGGCTGAGAACCGAATTCTTCATTTTGCTTAATTTTAACAAATTTAACTGGCTCCAGGGGCTAGTGGCCACATTGTTCTGGGGGGGGCATGGGCTGATCACTCCTTGGCCAGGCCGGCCTGGGGACAAGGACTGGGGAGCTGTCACTGTAGAAAGTGACAGAAAAGTGTGTTTCGAAAAGCGAGGAGCTGCCTGCCGAGGCCACAGCTTGGGAGACACCGGGGTCTGACGGGGAGACGGTAAAGGACAGATGCTGGGGGACAGGCTGCGCCGGAGCGGGGACCAAAAGAGGGAGGCCAGCCTGGCTCTGTTCGCACGCTGAGCTAGATTCTATTCGTGACTGAGAAGCCACTAGGCGTGGGACAACGTTCTATCTTCTGCCATGCTTCCTCGGGGGGTGTCTGTGAGATGTTGGGGTGGTGTCTAGGCCCCAGAACGGAAGACACTAACACGGCTTGTAAAGGGACCGGCGCTGGCGGCGGCATTCCCCGGCCTCTCTCCTCCCTCCGTCTCCGGAGCGGTCAGACCCCGAGGGTGTCCCCGCTGTGGGGAAGTGGGCCCTGGGCCAGGCCACCTGCAGAGCAGGCTCACGGCAGGGCACGAGCTGTCGGGGCTCTTCTCTCTCCGGCAGTTCTCAAAGCAGGGGCGAGCCTGCAGCCCAAGGCCTGGCAGCTGAGAGGTGATCTAAGGACAGTGCTCTAGTCAAGGAGGTCTTTGTTTGCGCCGGGACCGACTCGGAGCCCGAGAGGCTGGGCTGGCCAGGTGCCCGCGGAGGCCCGACGCCTGCAGCCCACGGGGTCCCGCTGTTTGCGGGGCAGGGGCGGAAGCCAGGTGAGCCTTTCCTTGCCAAGGCACCGTTGTCCTAGGAGAGATGGAGATGTTTTAGGATGGGGGGGCGGGAACCTCTTGCCTTCTCTTTCCTGTACTGTTCTGTCCCGAACCAGGTGTCTCTGCTATGCAGGGAAGAGGGGCCCTTGCTTATTAACCAGGAAGTAGCCCCCCCAAAACTCGGTCTCCATCCCTGGCCATGTGCTTTGGAGGTCACCAAATAAGCACCAAAACCTTTAAAAAAAAGTCCTTCTCTAAGCCAGAGAGAAGCTCCCTGGAGAAGGGAAAAGAGAGTTTCCGCGAGCGGCGTGGGCTCCAGGCGGGAACCGACTGTAGTCCCTTTAATAAGGGGTCCTTGTGCTCCCACCGCTGCCTCCTTTACAGGGTGGGGAAGCAGGAGGCTCTGGGGCCAGCTGTGCTGCCCGGCTATCGAAGGGGAAATTAGATCTTCGGTGGGCTTCCAGAATCGGTGAGCAAACGTCGTTCATCACCTGGCAGTCCCTTGGCCTTCCTGTCACCGGAGGAGTCTGGTCAGAGGAAAGTTGGCGTGATGAATGGCTTCTGGGGAAGGAAAGCAGGGGTCACATGATGGTCATCAGGGCCAGAGGGACACCCCAACATGGCGCTCTCTCCTTCCTGGGCACCCCGGGACCTAACCCGAGCAGGCTTCCTGCGGCAGCTGGGGAGTTCTAAGCTCCCCCGTGGGAGAGTTGTTCCCCCAGATGTCAGAGCAGAGCTTGGAGTTTCCTTTCTGGCTGGGGGGGGGGGGCGCCGGGGAGCGGGAGGTGGTGGGAGTGGGTGTGCGGAGGGGCCCCGGCCGTGGGAGCGCAGTTGATGCCACGTGGAAACAAGGAGGGATCCCATGCCCCGCTGAGTTGCATTCTTGGCCTCGAAGCCATGAGGTGTGGGAGAAAAGTCCCGTCTTATGCCAAACTTCCGCGGGAGCCACGCGTAAGAGTTTCGGGTAACGTCCAGGCCCTAGAAAAGCCAGACAAAGATATTTGTCTTGGGTGTATTGAGGTCTGGGCCCCAGCCAGAGCTCCTGGAAAGCATCACGTAGAGACCAAGGGTGGGAAGGAGAAGAGAACTTCAGGAGGTATTCAAGGGGGTAGGTGACTGATCCGAGTGGTGGACGCAGGAGAGGAAGGAGCCCAAATGGCTCCCAGATTTCTGGCCGGCTGCTTGTGCTTAGCCCGGCTTCCTCCCCCGCCGATGCCATCTGGTCCCACAGCCCTCCCTGCCGTGATCGGAACGCTCTGTCCCGTGCTGCCCACCGTGGCGGCCGCCGATGACTGCCCCCGTGGCTCGGGATCCGGCTGGTGTGGCCGAGGTCCTCAGCTTCGAATCTCTCGTTTTATGTAATTGGTTTAAAATGAAAGACACGTGGCCCAGAGGCCGTCTCCTGGACCGAGAAGGCCTCGAAGCTTCGTGACCCGCTCACCACCTTGCTCCCGGGCTCACTGTACTATCTTGAGCCGCGCTCCAGCACCCGTCCGTCTCGTCACTGGACGGTCATCTTCTCGAGGTCAGGGAGGGAGTTTCGTTTATGGCAGGATCACTCCCTCCCGAGGTCCAACACAAGGCCGGGCACATCATGGGTCTTCGGGGAGCCAGGCCCGTGCGAGACGTTCTGGTGAGAGGGAGGGACAGCTTGTCTTCTAAGCCGCTTCTCATCCAGGGAGATTCTAGGCTTCTTGCCTCCCAGGACAGCTGGTCAGCCGCTGAGGATTAAGGAAGAGGGAAAACCATGTTTGTAAATGCTTTTGCCAGATGGCCCTGGCCTGGGTGTGGCATCACGGACAAAGGCAGACATGTGGCAACCGGGCTCTAGAAGTTTCCTGGCTGGTCCCAGGCAGGGCAACATGGACGGGGGCGGGGGGGCGGGGGACGGATCTCAGACGGATGCCGGGGAACTGCAGCGTGGGTCTGAAGACTGTCTCCTGGAAGGCTTCACCCCCGTCCAGAAAAGGTCGGCAGAGGGATGCCGATTATGAGTGAGGACGCGTTCTCTGACCCCGTAAGTGGCCCAGCTGCCCCTCTGGCACGCCCCAGTCCTGCAAAGGGGGTTCTTCCTTGTTGGGGGGAGGTTAAGCCGAAGCAGGAGAGCAGCTGAGGGCGGCGGGGACAGGGAGGAGGAGGAAAAAGGCGTCCGCGGAGCGGCCGTGGGATTTGGCGAATGAATTCCTTCACTGCGTTTGAGAAAGACAAGTCAGGAACTTGAGTCACGTTGTAATTGGCCTCAGATGCCTTGACCGCAAGGCAGCCTGGAGGCTGGACCGTGTGGCCCAGATGGTGAGGGTTACACAGCTCCGGCGAAGAAGTCCCGGCGGGGGGAGCCTTCCCCGTCCCACCTTTGCTGGGAGCAGCGCGGTCTTCTGAGCTGGGGCGGGGGGGCGGTGAGCCTTGGCCTCCATAGGTGACTTCATTTCACTGGAAATTGCTAAAAGTGATTTGGAGCCAAATTTGGTTGGATGTTGGGCAATGCTGTTTTTGCCCAAAAGTGACTAAAATGATCTTAACGTCATGACGACGGCCTTTCTGTGGGACTTGGTAAAATGGCTCTTCAGATATTTTTGGAGAAGGAAAGATTTCACTCCAGGTTTGCTTTGGTCCCGAAAAGGAGATTCTTGAGAAGAACCCGGCACCCTTGGCCGCCGTTCACGTTGCCGGCCTGTGCCTCTGCCTCCGTGCTGGGTCCTCCTCACTCATCCTGTTGCCCCGAAGGCCCCGGTCCCCAGCGCTTCCGATCGAGGCCAGGAAAATCCCTTCTTATGTGGGAAGAGACAGACCAACATGCCAAGTGGTGCTCCTTTCGGGGGTCGAACCCTGAGCTTCAGCCAGGGGGAATTCTGCCTTCCCGGCGTACGTGCAGCAGAGCCCAGAGAGGTTTTTGGCTGTCCCAGCTGGGGGGCGGGGGTTGTCGGTAGAATACAGGGCATGGAGTCGGGGTGGCCGATAAATTTCTTGCAGTGCACAAGACAGCCTCCCACAACAGTGAGTCAGCCCCAAACGCCAGGCGTGTGGAGGTCGAGAAACCCTAGGGACAACAGAATCCGATTCATGTGTGTTTGTGGCTCCTTCCCGACTTTTCCAAAATGAATATATATTACTTTGGATTCAGGAAAGAAAAATGTTTGAAGAAAGGAAAACCTCTTTTCCTTTCAAGTGATGCAAGCCTGGCATCTCAAGGCAGGGGGGGGGAGAAAAGAGTCATTATTGAGGTGCCAAGGAAAAACAGAGGAAATACAGAAAAGGGGAAATAAACAACTTTAGAAAATCCCACTTCACAAACATTTGTCGAGGAGCGGTCCAATTCAGGGTGCTGCGGGACGCTCGGCGGGTCCAAGAGGAGCAAGCCCAGGAGGCCAGGGTCTGCTGGGCACAGTCTTACCGGCCAAGACCAGGAGGTCAGGGTCTGCTGTGCTCAGTCTTACCGGCCAAGACCAGGAGGTCAGGGTCTGCTGGGCACAGTCTTACCGGCCAAGCAAAACGCTGCAGGACGAGGCAACAGAAAAAAACAAAATCTGAAAGGAGAAAGGAGAGGTTTCGGCAGCTGAGGGACTGGGAAGGCCTCCGGAGGAAGAGGAGGCGCCTGAATTGGGTCTTGAGGACCGGGTAGGATACTGATGGGATTGAGGGAGGTCTGCTGAGGTCAAGTCCACAGCCCTCCTCAGCCCTCGCTTACCGGCGAGGCGGTCTGAGGCCGATGAACTAACTTCTCCACATCTCTGTTTCCTTGTCTGTGAGTTCGGTGTCATCATGAATGAATGTCGTCTCCTTGAAGGATTCACCGCAGGCCCTGCTGAGGCTGCCGGGGGGGGGGGGGGTAAGAATGACGAACGAGGAGATGTCCTCAGACCTAACCCTGACTTCCGAGATCAGAAGGGTCCGTGGAGATGATGCCGGCAGACTCAGCATTGCCCTTGTGGAGGCTGTGGGTCCTACCAGGCTGGTGTTTAAGAGAAGAGAGGGGAAGAATGGGAACTCCTGGGCAGGGGCAGGATGTATGCGGCGGACAGATGCCAGGAGTTTAGGGGAGGGGCTGGAGGCGGGGCCCCGAACGTGTGGTCCGAGGCGGAGGAGAACTGGCAGCGTGCGGGACTTTCTGTGAATGTGGACCCTCGAGGCCCTGTCCCAGACCCGCTGAATCAGAATCTGCATCGAAACCAGATTTCCCGGGTGGTCTGTGTGTACATGAAAGTTTGCAAAGCGGGAGCTTGAGCACTGGTTGAGACGTGCTGTCCAAGGCGGCCAAAGAGTGGGGACAGACTCGGGTGTCACCCAAGCTCTGCCAAGGAGAAATGATGGATGGACGGACGGATGGACAGACAGACGGATGGATGGATGGATGATGGATGGACGGATGGATGATGGATGTACGGATGAATGGATGGACGGACGGACGGATGGACGGACGGATGGACAGACGGATGGACGGATAGGTAGATAACTTTAATACATATTTTATAAATTCACATAAACACGAACAGTAGAGATTGAGTCGGGGGGGCACTGGTCCAAGTAGTCTTTTGTCCACTGGGCAGGTCTCTGGGTCCTGATGCTTAGGAGGGATGGTCGGTTGGTACAGAGCCCAGACGTGGGGAGGTCCTGCTGATCCACTCCATGCAGAGAACCGAAGACCCAGCGGAGGTGTGGGTGGCAAGGGAGGAGAGGCTTCCGGGGGAGGCGGCCTCCCCAGCTCAGAGCTCGGCGCGTGTCTGAGGATCCACCCAGAGAGCCTCTGGTTCCCGCTGTTTCTGTCCCAGGCCTCGGGTTCCCAGCTCCCTGCCTCCCCCACGCTCTCCTGAGTCGGCCTCCGGCAGGGAGGGCTCCCAGGGCAGCCTCTCTCCAGTGCTACGGCAGCGAGCCCACAGACGTGCAGAGTAAAAAACAAAGCCCCAAATTTGACCGACGGAGCCCTAAGGCCATGCCGCACCAGCTAGAAGTTCTCGGAGCGACGGGGTGTTTGAGAGCAGCCCGTGGCCTCCCCCAGCCAATGGAAGGAGTGCATAGACTATCATCTGCGTAGACTTTTACTGACCAGAGGAAGAAATCTGTCTTGGGATTTAACTGTCCTTAAACATAAAAGAGGAGTTAAGGGACAATCAGGTATTTTCCTTTAATTACTTTCAAGATACGCCTCTCTGTAGCAACCTGGACCCCGCTGGTAACCTGTATTCAAACGCTGGGTGGTTCTTCCTCCCCCAGACCTCTGTCCCTCCCTGGGCTGCTGAGAGGGTTGGACTGGCGTCCCCACGGGGCCTGCGAGCGGTTGAACCACCCCAGGATGGGCTGGGATTGACCAGTTACCGATGCCCGCAGCGGGGACGCCCGCCCACCCGCCTGAAACAGCCAGGCACACAGGGCTGCCGATGCCAGACGGCAGAAAAGGCTCCCCGAGTGGGCTGGGGGAGATGCCTCTAGCAGTGGGAAGGGGTGGGATGTTGTGCCTATTTGAAGTCCAGGCACTGCCTCCTAAGGGGTTCCCTGGGGACCCACAGTGGACACGTCTTTCTGGAAGGACTGTTCTCAGTGCCGGCTGAGGGGCTGTCCAGGGCTTCCCCCGAGAGCTCCGGCGCCAGCCCAGGGGCGGCACGTGGCTGTGCACGTGCGTGTACACACGCGTGTGGCGGTGTGAGACTATAAGTATGTGAGTGTGCACGCGGGCACGTGTGTTGAGAGTGTGCACATATGTGAGTGTGCACGGACAAGTGTGGGGAGAACGTATGGGTGTGTGTGAGCGTGAGTGGACGTGCATGTGGTCGCCGTCCTGAAGCTGCGGTGGCTGAAGCCTTCCGGGGTTCGTGGGTCAGGACCCAGCTCGGGCTTGCTGCTCTGCAGGGCCTGCCCCAGCCCGAGTCCTTCCCTGGTGTGTTTCCCAGCAGGCACCGGCGGGACGATGGGCTCCCGGGGACTGAGACTCGTGCTGGCGGGCGGCCTGTTGCTGGCCTTCGCCTGTGGCCCGGTGCTGGGCCGTGTGCCACGTGGTCTCCAGGAGCCGCTGGAGCAGGAGTGGACCAAGGAGCCACTGCTGGACTACGATGAGAGGTGAGAGACGGGGAGGTGTGGAGGCAGGAGCTCGGGCTCGGTGGGTGGAGCCTGGGGTCCGGGGCACCCCAGGGGGTTCGTTCAGGGCTGGATGCGAAGGGGCCATAGCCGACGCTGAGGAAGGGCCCTTGCACACACTGGTCCCAGAGGACAGACCTGCCGTTTCTCCTCTTAGTGACCCCGGGGCCTTATCTGAAACTGAGGGTGGTAAGGTTTTTAAGGTTCTGTAAGGTTTTACGGCCACGTCCTTCAGTAAAGATCTCCCCCAAACTGCAACCCCCCCGCCCTCCATCTGTCCTTTGATCCTAGTTTTGTCCTTCGAGAATCTCTTCAGGGCTCTGAGTGCTACCCGCAGGTATAGGCAGGGACGCGGCCGTGAGCTGGCCCAGGGACTCTGACCATCTGATCAGGCTGCCGGCGGGAGAGGCCTGCCGAGGGCCGGCAGGAAAGGGGTGCTTTTCTCGGAAAGTCATGATGTCTTCCTGAACGGCATCGTCTTCGTGGATGTGACCTTCGAGAACAGAGACTTCAGGCTGTCTGGCGTATTTTGTGAGGAGGCACAGAATGCTTAGGATTGCTCCGGAAACTGCCACTCTTCGAATGTGAGGTCCTAGACACCTGGGAGCTAGGCTGACGCTTTGAATTTCTTCGTTATTTTGAGTTTGGGGCTGACTTGATACCCAAGGCTTCAGGCTTTCTTCAGAGTGTGATACGAGACAGGCTGACATCCAGCATCTCCTCGCCTCCCCCCCGCCTCCTCCTCACTTTTCACTCAATGAACGCCGAGTGCCCACTCTCGATCTGGCCGTCTGGGGGGCACCGGAGGATCGCACGAATGACAGTTCTGGCCTCCAGGGACTCTGAGGCTGTGGGGATGCAGACACACGTGACCCAGAGCACGGAGGAAGGCTCTGCCGTACAGGTGTGCCGGCAGCGCTGGGGGCGGTGGGGGGTGTGGGAGAGACAGGCTCAGGCGTGTCCCCATCTTGAAGGATGCCTGCGCCTGGGGAGCATCCCAAGAGCTGAAGGAGGGTGTGACCGTGCCAGGTGGGCCTGGGGTAGTGGAGCTGGTGCGGGATGGGGGGGGAGATGAGCCCGATGGGGAAGGGTCTCTTGTGCACTTAACCCTACAGGGAGTCACGAGAGATGATCATGGGGGGGATGGGGATGTCACGGGGAGGTTCGATATCATGACGGTCCAGAAAGAGCGTTGGAGGAGGCAGAGAACAAGAGGGGTGGGAGGTGTGGAAAGGGGCGTGTTCCAGGAGAGCAGTCAGAGCGGCAACGGTCCCCCGGAGACGGGGAGGCCCGAGGGTCCAGCGTCTGCAGGTGCCTTCGTGGGGGGTGGGGCTGACCCCGGGATCCTCAGAACATGGTCGTGAGCCCAGAGAAGCCTCTTGAATGAGCCCCAGGGTCCATTCTGGGGCGACTGGTGATGGCGCCGTGAAGACGGTTTGGAAAGAGAAGGTTCCAGGGGCAGAGGGACGGGCCGACACTTTCGGACGTATCCGCTTGGTGGGGCTTGCGGACCACAGGTGGAGACTTCCGGCGAGAGGTGGGAGGCCACCTCGGAGGCCTGTGTTTAGGGGGTACAGACGCTTTTCCTGGATTGTCTGGGGTTTCAGAGCAGGAGCAGAGGTAGAGAAGGAAGCGGCCACAGAGAAGGAGAGACGTCCCGGCTCTAGGGCGGGAGCCAGAAAGAGCCCGTGCAGCACAGGGCGGTGCCACAAGGGGGCAGCATGGAGCCACCACCAGCGGCCACCAGCCCGCCCCGCGGTCCTTCAGGGGTGGGTAGGAAACAGCAGAGGGGAGTGTCCAGCCGCCAACACTGCAGCTCAAGGGAATCCTGAAGACGGAGCTGAGCCCTCGCATTTACAAATGAGTCATCTTAATGTCCTAGCTCCTGGACCTCGCATGAAGGGGACCCGCGGATTGGTCGCACGTCATCTGAAACCCCTCCCGGAGGGGCACACCTCTCCAAGCAGACTGCGTTTGGGAGGGGGTGGGGGCTTCAAATTATTGGTGTTTTTGTACTCATTGTCTCCATTACGAGTCCTGGCATGACCAGAAGGCAGAGCTCTTGCTGAAACTTCCTGCAGGGTCCCAGAGCTTGCCCAGAGCCAAGACGGTCCCTGTCCAGGGAAAGTGAACACCGTCTGGCATGTCCAGGACAGAGGGAAGGCGTGCAGGTAGACCAGACCCTCTGGCTGCAGAAGTGAAGGGAAGTCCCAGCTCCGAGAGCTCATGACTTTCCCTCTACCGCCTTTATTCCCTTAGGGATGGAGAAAAGCATGAAAAGCCCAGCCCCAGGCAGGGGGAGGAGGCCACAGCTTCCTCGTGCTTCCGCTGCTGTGACCCTGGTACCCCCGTGTACCAGGCTGTCCCTGTGCCACAGATCAACATCACCATCTTGAAAGGTCAGATGGCCGTGAAGCCGAGGGGACCTTCCCATGGACGGGAGGTGGGGTTGCTCCGTGCTGAGCGGGAAGAAGAGGCAGCGGGTGTAGACAGCCCCCGCAGGGCCGGCGCAGAGGCAGAATGTCCTCTAGGGGTGCAGGCTCTGCCCCCTTGCCAAGAGGAGAGACTGGCAAGAGGCCTGCGGGACCAGGGCCGGAGGAGGGTCTCAGCCCTGGGGCTGCACCCCAGCCTCCGTGACCTTTGTTTAGAGGCTCAGTGCCCCGCCCCCTCCGTCCCCAGCCGGGCCTTCTGAAATGCCCTCAGCCTGGCGGTCCAGATAACCCGGCCCAGCCCTGAGGGTCCCACCCCAGAGTCCTGGGGCGAGCCCGCCACCTGCAGCTCATATGCTCCGAGTCCGCTGTGGGCTGGTCGCTGTGCCTGCTGCTTTTGGACAAACCCCCGTGTTCCCTTTTCTCTGCCAGGACTTTCCAGAGGGGGAAAAACAAATGATTGCCTCTGGATGAAAACAGAACCGTCCTCACAGTCGGGTCAGCCGGCCTGACGCCGCGTGTCTTCCTGTCCCTTTAGGTGAAAAGGGTGACCGGGGAGACCGCGGCTTGCAAGGCAAATACGGCAAGACCGGCTCGGCGGGCGCCCGGGGCCACGTGGGCCCCAAAGGGCAGAAGGGGTCGATGGGGGCCCCCGGGGACCGCTGCAAGAACCACTACGCCGCCTTCTCCGTGGGCCGCAAGAAGCCGCTGCACAGCAACGACTACTACCAGACCCTGATCTTCGACACGGAGTTCGTGAACCTCTACGGCCACTTTAACATGTTCACGGGCAGGTTCTACTGCTACGTGCCGGGCATCTACTTCTTCAGCCTCAACGTGCACACCTGGAACCAGAAGGAGACGTACCTGCACATCATGAAGAACGCGGAGGAGGTGGTGATCCTGTACGCGCAGGTGAGCGACCGCAGCATCATGCAGAGCCAGAGCCTGATGCTCGAGCTGCGGGACCAGGACGAGGTGTGGGTGCGCCTCTTCAAGGGCGAGCGGGAGAACGCCATCTTCAGCGACGAGTTCGACACCTACATCACCTTCAGCGGCTACCTGGTCAAGCACGCCGCGGAGCCCTAGCCCGCTGGCCCCGTGCCGCGCGCCGCAGCCCCCCTGCCCCCCCACCCCGCCCCCCAGGCCTGGCTTCCCTGCCCCGCCGCCCCAGCTTCCGCCTCCTCCACGGCGCCCTCCACGGAAGGGGGAGCAGGAGCAGCTGCGCTTGCCGGCCTCGCGGGCTCCCGGGTGGGCTCGGCAGGCAGGCACCTGCCGGGACGGGGCGTCCAGCTGCCCTCCGTGCCCCGGTCCGTAGGCGACCCTGGGGCCGGCCGCCACGTGGCTGGAAAGACCGAGGGAAATGCTGAAGTTTGTGAAAGGAGCAAAGCAAGCCCTGTGGGGAAGGGAGGTGCGCATTTCGGGTCTCCTCCAGCTGCACCGGCTCCTGGGGAGGCTGTTCTCACATGTTCCAGAAGACCTGAAGTAGGTGCTGTGGGCTATGGGGAATGGGGTGGAGGGCACTGGGAACCTCTTAGGCCACGGAGGAGCCTTCGTGGTCAGCGGCTGGACTGACGCCCACGTCCTGGGGGCACCATGGCCTTGCCCGCGGGTCTCTGGGCTGAGACAAGCAGCTGGCTCGCGGGGCCGCACAGACTCCTGACAGCAGCCGGGGACCTCAGGAGCCGCTGGATCTGCAGATGTTTCTCCGGGGAGCGAGGCTCCGTACATCCATGGCCTGGCCATCCATCCTGGCACGGCTCTGCTCCACTCCCCAACGCTGCCCGGGAGCCCTGTGCAGGGCCCTCATGCCGGTGACCCTGCTGTCAGGGTCCCAGAGAGCTCGGCCTCGCAGACGGGTCTGTCACCGAAGGCACCGGGCCCTTCGTTTCGTAGCAGGGTCATGGTTCTAGACCATTTTCTACCAAACCTTGCACACCATCTCCCAGTCGTGTTTCCCAGAGGGTTCGACACTCGGCAGTCCCAGGCCTCTCCCCCAGGCCTCTTTGACCAGCAGCCCGAGACAACGTGGAAGGGCTTGCCCTGGGCCCCCGCGCGGGGCGGAGCCCGAAGGAGCTGGAAGGCTCCCGGCTACTGTCTCGGAGGCCCTGTGGGGCGCCATCCCTCTGCCCAGGACAGAAGGCATGTCTCAACCACGGGAGTCCGAACCCTCTCTCTGAGGCGGGGTGTAGACGTCTGCCGCCTGGA
>NC_081572.1:3004789-3030526 GCF_022355385.1 Mustela nigripes | reverse complement strand
GTCGGTGCTCTGGCCTCTCTCTGAGGCGGGGTGTAGACGTCTGCCGCCTGGGGTCGGTGCTCTGGCCTCTCTCTGAGGCGGGGTGTAGACGTCTGCCGCCTGGGGTCGGTGCTCTGGCCTCTCTCTGAGGTGGGGTGTAGACGTCTGCCGCCTGGAGTCGGTGCTCTGGCCTGCGGCTGGCTTTTGCCGGGCGGCCCTTCCTTGCCTCTCGCCATCAACGCCCAGGGCCCGGGTCCTCATCCTACCTGCTCGGGCCCTGAAGCCCCTACAGGAACCTTCCTCCCCACCACCCGGTGACCCCTGGTCTTGACCCCATCCCTCTGCTCTCCCAGGGCCTGGCCACCGGGTCTGGGGTCTGCACATCCTTCCCTCTGAAGGGCTTCTGCTGGTCAGACTTGAAAACCGTGTTTCTCTGGGCCCGTCAGTGCTGCCCGCTGCTTCGTGCTGTCCCGATGCTCTTTCAGAAAACATTAAACTTGGAGCCACGTGTCTCAGCATCACAGCCTCCTCAGTGTGCTCTCCTTGAACCAAACCCTCTTCCTTCCTCGACCCGGCCCCGCACCCCACCTACTGTCCGCTGGAAGTCAGGGGGCCTGCTGCGGGGCACCCGGGGACAAAGCTGGGCACAGGCTGGGCCCTGAACTGCCTTGTGGTTCACAGGAACGCGCTCTGCAGGTTGAGCTGGACGTGGTCTCCTTGGGCGCCCGGTGCTTCCCAGAGCCAGCGAGCGGCCGGCGGGCAGGCCAGGGTGCCAGGGTCCCGGGGCTGCCGTGACAAACGGCCAGAAGCTTGATGTCTTGAAACAACACATTTGTTCTCTTGCAGCTTTAGAGTCCAGAATCTCTGGAGGTGTTGACGTGGCCAGGTCTCCTCCCTGTCTGTAGGGAAGGACCCCTCCCTGCTCCTTAGGGCCTCCAGTGGCCCTGGGATTCCGTGGTTGGTGGCTGAGTCACTCCAGTCTCTGTCTTCACGTGGCTTCTTTCTCCCGCCCGTCATACCTCCCTGCCTTTCCCTTATTAAGACACCTGCCATTGGATTTAGGGCCCCTTCTAAACCCAGCATCTCCTCGCAAGGTCCTTAACGACATCGGCGCAAGACCTTATTTCCAAGTAAGGTCACAGTCATGGGTCTCAGGGGCGAGGACTCGGATGTCCCTTTTGCGGGGGGGCTGCAATTCAACCCCCTACAGTGACCTGCAGGCTCGAACACCCCCGCCAAGAGCTTCCTTCACACTCAAGCAGTGAAGAGCCGATGTTCTTTTCTCTTCTCCCCACGGCTTGCCAACCGGGTTAGCGGCCTGGGCCCTGGCCTCGCCGGGAGTGCGGAAGCTGCGCTGCTCCTCTGGTGCCAAGAGGCTGGCAGCAACAGGTGTCCTCCTCTCGCCTGGCTCCGGGATCAGCCTGTGCTCAGCCCTGGCTGGGGCCAGGCAGGAATGGGCAGACACTGCAATTCTGCTCCCAGTAGGATGGAAAGCAGACCCCGCTCCCACAGAGCCACAGCCGTGCAAGAAGGAAGGGCCTCTACGCGGCTGGGGGGAGGGGCTGAGGGTGTTCCCCAAAGAAGCATGGAAGGAATGGGTCAGCTTCATCCGGGTGCCCCAAACTGCTCACATTGTACCGGCCCCTTCCGCGGAGCCCTGGCCTCGGCTAGTAAGGCCCTGACAAACCGTTCTTGGAAAAGACCCGATAAACTCACCCGCAAAACCAATGCGAGCATTATAGCAAAAGGGCTTAAAAACAGCCGGTGACTCAGCCAAAGGAGATTACTGTTTATGCTACAACTTTCAGGTCACTCTGCAGCTGGGGTGGGAGCCGTGAGGAGTGCACTCCCCATCCTATGGGATCTGTGTGTGTGTGTGCGCATGAAAAGGCAACGGCAGGATGGCAAACTGGTTTGTTGGGGCCATACTAATGGGCATAAAATGAGACCCTCTCCCAGATCATGGAAAAACAACAAAAAGTTAACAGAAAATAATAAAAAAACCAAGATGCCTCCAGATGGCCTCCCTACCTTACACCATATACAAAAATTATCTCGAAGTGGATCAAAGTGCTCCAGATAAGGGCTAAATGCACACAATGCTGAGAAGAAAGTATGGCTGTAAATCATCATCACCTTGTATCAGGCGGTAGTTTCCTAGATGTGACACCAAAACCCAAGTAATTTACAGGGGAAGTAAATCAATTGGACTCCACCAGAATTTAAAATTCTGGACTTCAAAGGACATGACTAAGAAAGTCAAGGGACAACACGGAATGGGAGAAAATATTTGTAAATCGTACATCTGATAGGGGACTTATATCTAGAGGACATTAAGAACTCTTGCAACTCAATGATTAAAAATAATTAAAAAGAGGCAAAGGTTCTCAATCAACGTTTCTCCAACTAGACTAACAGATGACCCAGGAGCACATGAAAAAGACGCTCAGTACCGTTAGCCACCGGGGAAGTGCAAGTCCAAACCACAGTAAGACCAAACTTCACAACCAACAGGACGGTTGTCATCAAAACGACGCATGTGGGCGAGGAAGGAGAGAGGCTGTCAGCCTTGGCCATGGCCAGCCGGAACGTAAAACGGTGCTGCTGCTTCGTAAAGCAGCCTTGTGCTTCCCCAGAACAGTAAGCGTGGAGCTACAGGTGACCCAGCAAGTCCGCTTCTAGGTGGATCCCCGAAAGGAACAACAACATTGTAGACAATGTCCTTGGCAGCAGGATTCATAATTAAGAAAAGCGGAGACAATCCGAATGTCCTTCCGCGGATGAATAAACGAACAAATGGGGTCTGTCCGTGCGACGGGACAACACTCAGCTATGAAGAAAACACGAACACCTGCTGCGCGCAGCACAGACGACCCGCAAACACAGGACGCAAGCGGAAGCAGCCAGTCACAAAAGACCACTCACTGTATGATTCCGCTGATGTGAAACGTCCTGCCCCGGCCAATCTGTAAAGACAGAAAGTAGATGAGAGGGGTCCAGGGGCTGAGCTGCGTGGGGAGAGAGTGACGCTAACAGGGACAGGGTGTTCTTTTCAGACGATGAAAATGTTCTAAAACTGGTGATAGGAGTGGTCATGCCACTGCGTGAATGTACTAAAACCAAGCACTGCGCCCTTGAAATGGGCAATGTTTATGTCGTGTAGATTATATCTCGGCGGTTACAAGCACACGCTCACACACAAACTAGAATGCCTCGCCCTTCTCTGTTGAGGCCTGGGGAGCCCTGGAGCTCCAGACGGGTGACTTTCAGAGCCAGTCTCATTATTCCGGGTGTGGCTCAGGAGGAGGCCGGGGTCCAGGGTTCAGTGAGTTGGGATGGGGTTGTCAGGCTTAGTTCTTCCAAGAGCTTTACTTGACAAGGGTTCTGGAACCAACTGTTGGATGAGATCACACTAACGCAGGAGGCTGACTCAGGTGCCAAGGGAAGCATTCCACAAGGAACAGCTAATTGAGGACCATGCCTTTCTCTCTGATGTCCCCACACAGCTGGAGTAGTGACCTCAGATGCCCTCCATCAGCTGGCCCTGGTCACCAGCCCCTCCTTGGGCTGAATGGAGCAGAGCCCATTTCCCTTTAGGCAGATGGTCAGGCGAGGACAAGAAATTTCCACTTTAGAGGTTTTCACAAATAAGAGTAGAAGTGTGTATATTCTAGATAACTCGGAAACCTTCCTGCAACACGCTCCAACAGTTGAGATAGCCACCAAGTGAGCCGTCCATCGGGTCTGTGATCCTCCTCACTAAAAAGATCCAGCAAGTGTGCCTTGTGTGTGGTGGGGGGGAGCTCAAACTAACATTGTCACCAGCAACCACTGGAACAGCTGTGCTTGCTACACTGGAGGAGATAAACGTAAGACAGAATTGTGGCAGAGAACTTGAAACCAATACTAATTAATAAAATAAATCCAAGGGAACGTCCAGAAGTGAGAAACAGAAGAGACGCGCAGGGCTCTGTGACTCCGCGTGCGGCATGTGTACAGAGCTGAAGGGAAAAGCCAGCGGCTCAGAAGATAGATCAGAAGATCTTCAGAAAGAAGCATGGAGAGACGAAGGGACCGGAGATACAGCGCGGAGAGCGTATTCACAAGGGCGGGGGGAGCCGGAAGGGGAAATGGAAAAATGTTACAGAAACGATATTTGAGAAGAAAGTGGCTGAGAATTTCACCTGAGGGATAAGAGTCACAAAGGCACAGACTTGAGAAACTCAGTGACTCGCAGCATCGTGAATGAAGGCAAGGGTGCACCCAGCACAGACCCGGGGGTGGGGGGAGCAGGAGCCACGACAAACCAAGACAGAGAGGAAAGCTTACCCACGGCAAGGGGGACTGTTTTCTTTCCCAGGAGCGCTGATGAGCCCAGCTGACCTCTGGGCAGAAGGCGTGGAAGCCGCGTGAGAGCGGAACCGCACATTTGAAGAACTAAAAAGTGATAGTTGTTGGTCTCAAGTTCCCTGTGACAGTATAAAAAATAAAGACAGTTTCAAGCCAACGAAACCTAGAAGCCGTTGATGGCAAACCTGCACAAAGTGAATGGGATCCCGGGGGGATGGTCAGAAAAGCAGACATGAATAATAAAATGGTAATGGGGGGGGGTTAATTCTAAACAAAGAGATCCTGTGGATATAAAGAAAATATGACTTGGGGGTGCCCGGGTGGCTCAGTGGGTTAAGCAGCTGTCTTCGGCTCAGGTCGTGATCCTGGGGTCCTAGGATCGAGCCCTGCGTTGGGCTCCCTGCTCGGCGGGAAACCTGCTTCTCCCTCTCCCACTTGCCCTGCTTGTATGCCTCTCTCTCTGTCAAATAAATAAATAAAATCTTAAAAAAACAAAATTCTCCCGCTCCCTCTGCCCCTCCCCACCCCGCTCACACACGGGTGCACGCCTTCGGTCTTGCTCTCTCTCCAAAAAAGCAAGAAAATCCCAAACCCCCACAAAACCAGCACATCAGACAAAGCAGACATTAATGCATGAAGTGTTACTAGAAACAAAGGTGGTCATTTCGCTACGACTGTTCAGTCAATTCACCAGGAAGAGAGAAGGTCAATTTAAAATCTACACGCGCCTACTAACACACCCTCCGAATACGTAAAGGCAAATGAAGTGGCAGAAACAGATGCAGAATCATAGTGGGAAATTGTATCACACCCTTCTCGGTAGCTGGTAGAAAAATCACATTCTTCTTTTTTTTTTTTAGATTTAGTTATTTATTTTAGAGAGAGAGAGAGAGAGAGCACATGTAAACATGGGAAGGGGCAGAGGGAGCGGGAGAGAGAGCAGATCTCTAGCCGTCTCCGTGCTGAGCACAGAGCTGGACTGGGGCTCGATCCCATGACCCTGAGATCATCACCTGAGCCTCAATCAGGAGTCAGGACACTCAAATGACTGAGCCACCCAGGAGCCCCTAAAATAATCCTATTCTTTAAAAAAAAAAATCCATAAATAGAGGATTTGAGAAATATGGTAAGAAAATCTAACTTAATGGTCATTTATAGAACACCAACTGCAAAATACACCATCTTCTCAGGCACACATGACCTATTTTTAAAAACTGACCCGGGGGGACACCTGGGTGGCTCAGTGGGCTAAAGCCTCTGCCTTCGGCTCAGGTCATGGTCCCAGGGTCCTGGGATTGAGCCCTGCATTGGGCTCTCTGCTCAGTGGGGAGCCTGCTTCCTCTTCTCTCTCTGCCTGCTTCTCTGCTTACTTGTGATCTCTGTCTGTCAAGTAAATAAATAAAATCTTAAAAAAAAAAAAAACTGACCTGGTTTTAGCCATAAAGCAAGTTTTACTTTCAAAGGACTGAACGATACAGAGCATTTTCTCTGGATCTAACCAGTTGTATACTCAAGTATATAACTCAGTGATGCTAAAAATCCAGGACAAAGAGCAAATTAGGGCACCCCCGTATGTGTGGGAGTTAGGAAACATACTTTGAAACAACCCATGGATTAAAAAAACAAATCACAAGGGAATTAGGAAATATCTTGAAATTAATTAAAATGGGGGAAAAAAAAAACCCACGATGGATCAAAACCTGTGGGATAGAGTAAAGCCACGTTCAAGGCACTGCCTTCACTCAGGTTTCACAGATGAAGAAAGGCTGGAAATCAATGAAACGAGCCTTCACTTCAAGAACTTAGGGAAGGAGCATCGAATGGGCCCAAAGAAAGGGAGAGGAAGAAAACAACAAAGATTAAAAAAAAAATGCAAAAGGAAGAGAAACAAAGGAAGCACTCCAGATGCTACCGACACGGGAACCACGACGTGCGACGTGCGTGTTAGGGACAACGTCTCGGTAACGCATCTGGAAAATGACTTGAAATGAGCACTTCCCTGTTTCCAAAAACCCCAACTCCCAACCGTGACGCAGGAGGAAAGGGAAGCTCTGAAGACTCCAGAAAGAATCAAATAGAATCGGTAAGGGAAAAGCTTCTAACGGAATCAGCTCGTGGCTCAGATTGCTTTACGCGTGAATTTTTACCAAAGGTTTGCACACCAGCAACCGTAATGAATCCTCCTCTGGGCTCTCCCAGAGGAGAGCAAAGGGCATATCCCCCCCAGTTTCAGGAGGTGATCGTAGTGTTGGTGCCAGCACCCGGAGGGGGGGCACCGAGGAGAGGGAGGTCAGACGCAAACCAGGTTTATTGTGGGAAGGCAGGCTTGGAGAGCACGGTGAAGTCAGCGCGTTTTAGCACATTAACTGGGACTTACAGGGAACATGTTTGATGAGACTCAATCTCCACTCGGGATGCAAGGGTCTCCGTAAACCTGCTGCGGAACAGGGTTCCCTTGCCTTTTTTTTTTTTTTTTCCTGTGGGGAGCCTAATGTGGGGCTCGATCCCAGGACTCTGGGATTGTGACCTGAGCGAAGGCAGATGCCTAATGACGGAGCCACCCAGGTGCCCCAAGGGGTTCCCTTGCCTAATAAAGCACCCCTGCGGAAAACCCGCCAGCACACACCTAACTCCAGGGGAAGTGTGGAAAGCTCTCTCTCTCTCGGAGACTGCAGGCAAGGCATGGACCCTCTGAGGACACGCACCCGCCGTTGCTCTGGAAGTCTCGCCCAGTGCGGTAAGGAAGGGGAAGTCGGTGCAGGAGGTAAGGATAGAACAGGAGGAAATAAAATTGCCGTCACTTGCAGTTGACGAGTTACACAGAAGATCCAGAAGAATGTGCAGGTCATCGCGGTGGGAGGCGGTGGGGGCGATGCGCACGGCGCTGCCCCAGCAGCAAGCCGAAGGCTGAAAGCAAACGCTGAATCCGTTGTCATTTGTCCGTAACAAGCCACTTAAAACACTCAGTATCTTAAACGGACCCACAACTCCTGTTTCTCGTGAGTCTGGAGGGTGGCTGGGTGCTCCGTTCTGCTGGTGTTCGGCCCCCGAGAAGGAAACACCGAGGCAGGGCTGGGTGTGGACGAGAGTCATAATTATCAGTCTACAGTCGGGAACAGCCAGATGGAAGAGGTACAAAGGGCAGAGGATGTGGGAAGGGGTGCGGGGGTTCCACGCACTCGCTGGGAGGGGGGAGGCGTGCTGCCCTTCCAGCACCTCCCTGGGATCACCAACCCCAAAGCTCTCCCAAGCCTGGAGCTCAGGGGTTTGTGCACGGATGTCATTCTACAGGCACGGTTGGTTCCATCCCGGGCTGGTGCTGATGAGCTCAGGTCAGTCCCTTTCCCCTCCCAGGAGGTGTGTGTGGGGGGGGTCTCAGACGTTCCAGCTCCAGATCAAGCCCCCGCCCCATGGTTAGGGGCTTTCCAAAAGTCTGGGAAGTCCCCCTGACACAAACTCTGGTGTGGCTGAAAGGGGCTTATTATGAATAACAAAAGACACCTTTAGGGCTCTTACATTTAGGAAATTTCCAAGGGTTTAGGAGCTCTGTGCCAGAAATGGAGGCCAAATATACACTCTTTTTTTTTAAAGGTTTTATTTATTTATTTGAGAAAAGAGAAAAAGAGCAAGCAGCGGGAGGGAGAGGGAGAAGCAGACTCCCCGCCGAGCAGGGAGCTCAACACGGGACTCGATCCCAGGACCCTGAGATCATGAGCTGAGGGGAAGGCTGACAGACACTCCACCGCCTGGGGGGCGACTCCAGGTGCCCCCCACCCCCCGCTCCAAGTAGGCATTTATTACTATCAAATCACAACATCACAGAGCCCCAGGCAGACTCAAGCACGTATGGACACTGAGTTTCCAGAAAGGGGCCCTGCAGAGCACTGGACGAGGGCGAGTCTTTCCAAAAACCACAGAGTGACTGGGGATCCGTGTGGTCAAATAGAAGACGGGCCCTCCTCCCCCCGTCATAAACGACGACTCCAGCCGGGCTGCAGGTCTGAAGGTGAAAGGCACAACAGTAGCGCTTCTAGAAAACAACCGGACGGAGCGTTCCGTGTGGCCGTGCATTTGGGGTAGCGAAATCCGTTTTGAAAAACACATGAACGTAATAATTACAACAGACGAGACCGATGAATCCTCCTGCGGCAAAATCCAGGGCCGTGTGGATGGCACAGGGAGAAGCTAACGGAACTCGCGTAGTCTTCAGAACTCCATGGAAATGTTAGTGCTGCCTAAGTGATGAGGGAGCAGGAGGCTGGCTGAGGACAAAGCAAAAGCTGGCGCCTTGCACCCCCTCTTCACCCGCTCCCCTCCATATGTGTAGCGTCCCTCAGGCACCCCTGATCGCCATAAAACGATAAATAGTTAACTTGCAGGGATCGCAATCCTGCAGAACAGGAATCTCCCTTGCTCTACAGATGTCGTAGAGACCTAAACAGGGAGGTTACCTTATCAATAGCACAAATTTCCAGAGGCAAATAACTCTTGGTTCCTGAAGCCCTAATGTCCCCCTCCCACCATAAACTGGAGGAGACTGAGGTAGAAGGGAAGGTAAATGATAGCCGGATCATAATGCCCCACCAAGAATCCCCCATTATCTTGATGTTAGTGCCTGACCTAAAGACGACATTGATCAAGCCATAATGGCAAAGACTCCCCCCCGGCACCTTGTAGACCCTCCCTAGCATGTGAGAACTCTGTTGAAACCTCCCATTCCTTCACCACCTCCCCCCAACCGTGGGGTATATAACATGCCCACCCTCACAACCCGGGGCAGCAGCTCTTCCTGCCCACGGGTCCTGTCCCCGGGCTTTAGTAAACCACCATTTTGCACCAACGACGTCTTAAGAATTCTTTCTTTAGTCGTCGGCTCCGAACCTCCTCACCCCACCGAACCTGACTTAGGTTCTGGGACTTCATCATAAGGACACCTGCGGGACGGGGTGGAACCCTTCTCGGAGAGACATGCATCCCCCCGCCCCCCGGCTGCATGTGCACGAAAACAAGAAGGATTTACAAATAAGTGAACCTAACTGTCCACTTCTGAAACCAGAAAAAGAACAGAGTAAATCCAAAGAAAATAAGAGGAAAGAAAATACAGGCAGAGGTTAGGGAAAAAGAAAACAAACCAAAAAACAGAACAGACCGGAGTGCTGGTGCTTTGAAAAGACTAATAAAATAGATCGTCCCTCGGCAAAAAGTGGCAAGAAAAAAAAAGAGAAGGAAACCCAAATAAACAACAGTGGAATTAAAGAGAGGGCATCTCCAAGAGAGGAAAAACTGGGATCAGGAAGGACTTAATACCCCCCCATTTGAAAACCTCTATGAAATGGACACTTTGCTAGGAAAACATTTATTAGCAAAACTGGCCCAGGAAGAGAGGAAAATCTGAACAGGCCAGAGACCAAAAAAGGGAGATGACATGTTAAAGACCTACCCCCAGGGGCGTCTGGAAGTTATGTCTGCAAAATACACACACCCCACCCCTAAATGTGACGATTATTATCTAAAAATGTAGGAGAAACTCCTCCTGACCTTAACGGTGGAACAGCCCTCAATAGAAAATAGCCAACTCATAAAACAATGTTAGTAATTTGACCATCTCGGATCTGAAATGCCGATCCAACTGGATACCTTCAAAGAATTCAAAAGAAACAGAGCACAGCAGGGCGCCTGGGTGACTCAGTCCGTGAAGCCTCTGCCTTGGGCTCAGGTCACGATGCCAGCATCCTGGGATCCAGCCCCGCCTGGGGCTCTCTGCTCAGCGGGGAGCCTGCTTCTCCCTCTCCCTCTGCTCCTCCCCTCTGCTTGTGCTCTCTCTCAAATAAATTAATAAAAAAATCTTTTTTTAAATCTTTAAAATTAGGGGCGCTTGGGTGGCTCAGTGAGTTAAAGCCTTTGTCTTCGGCTCAGGTCATGATCTCAGGGTCCTGGGATTGAGCCCCCGCATCGGACTCTCTGCTCGGCAGGAAGCCTGCTTCCCCCTCTCTCTCTACCTGCCTCTCTGCCTACTTGTGATCTCTGTCTGTCAAATAAATAAATCTTTAAAAAAATATTTAAAATTAAAAAAGTATGCAGCCCATGTATTTGCTCTGTCTACATGTGTATGAAGCAAAATGAGTGTATCTGGGACACGTGGCGCACCCCCACATCGGCAAGGAAAACACCCCAGCGGCAATGGGCAAGGGCTTCAACAGGGGCAGAGGAGTTCATTTCCAAATGGCCGGCCGAGAAACAGAGCCAACACCGACGCACCCATCAGGTGAGCCACAAATCCGTAAGTTAACAGCGCCCAGAGGCGTGCGGTGACGGTGACGCAGCCTTACCCGTGCAGGGAAGAGTGGCGAGGCCAGAGCCCCTTTGGACCGGCTCCTGAGTGGCTGTCGAGTCCGGAAATGCGTGGGGATTACTGTGTCTGTGTCCAGTAAAGAAACACCAATCAACCACGGGTGCCCAGGAAGATTCATAGGACGACATTCTTTTTTTTTTTTTTTTTAAGATTTTATTTATCTATTTGACAGAGAGAAATCACAAGTAGATGGAGAGGCAGGCAGAGAGAGAGAGGGAAGCAGGCTCCCTGCCGAGCAGAGAGCCCGATGCGGGACTCGATCCCAGGACCCTGAGATCATGACCTGAGCCGAAGGCAGCGGCTTAACCCACTGAGCCACCCAGGCGCCCCAGGACGACATTCATTTTAACATTAAAAAACATGAAAGCAAAGGCAAGCTTGCTGTGGACAAGCCCACCGACCAGTCGGGGTAAGCAGCCGCTGATGCCGTCAGGAAGCGACGTGTTTAGCAACATGCAAATGCACATATTAGAGCCCCATAAATCAGCACGACTCGACTTAAAGAATATGTCTGCGGCGGGGGCGGAGAAGATACGGAGTAATCGGTATAACATGATACTATTTTTTAAAAAAGATTTTATTTATGTATTTGACAGAGAGAGATCACAAGTAGGCAGAGAGGCAGGCAGAGAGAGAGAGAGGAGGAAGCAGGCTCCCTGCTGAGCAGAGAGCCCGATGCAGGGCTCGATTCCAGGACCCTGGAATCATGACCTGAGCTGATGGTAGAGGTTTAACGCACTGAGCCACCCAGGTGCCCCAACATGATACTATTTTCGTGAGCTACACCTCATCTCCAGGTGCCTACCTGTGCTTGAAAGGATTTACAACATCTGGAAGGACACAGGCCTGACCGAGGACATCAGTGAAACGCAGGGGCGTCTCTGAGGTACAGGAGGCAGGGGACCCACAGGGCGGTGGGTTAAAAGGAACATTAGCTTTAACCAGAGCACTCTACATTTCCAGGAGGAGGAAATGGGTGTCACGTGTGTGTAGGGACCCAGCGAGGGCAGGCACCCCACGTATGCTACTGCACTGTCGGACAGTGAGCTCAAGTCCACAGCCGGAGCCACACAGGCAGGCCGTGTGCTGGGGGCAGGGGGCGGGGGGGGGGGCGGGGGGGGGGGGGGGGGGGGAGGGGGGCATGTCCTGGATTTTATCTGGAAATCCTCCCAGGTAAGGTTTTAGGGGGCCCAGCCAGATCTCAGAGACGGCTGGAGCTCCAGGAGGGACCAAAGTGACCTCAAGGCAGACATGCGGACCTCCAGGCTTGTCCTGATCCCCAGGCAGACCAGGAGCCACAAGGGTCTTCCGGGAAGGCTGCAAGCTGGAGCCAACACGGAGGCCACAAGACCTGCTCTTCCCTATCCCCCCAGACCAGAGGCCAGTCCTGTGCACACGAACAGAAAAGAGAGACCCGAGAATATATTTTCCCCCAGAAACGGAGCATTACCTACGGGCTGTTGAGTATATCTCTAAGAATTATGTTTTGATGGTTAGGAGGAAAAGTTGATTTATTTAGTAATTGCGAAGCTGCAGGTAATCGCTTGTGAAGAGCTGGTTAAGTACAGCCCAGATCAAGACTCCCCATTCCCTGTGCTCACCTGATCACAGCCGGAGCGAGCTGTGTGGCCCCGCTCCCCCTTCTCCTGGCCAGCTTTCCAGGGCTTTGCAATCTGTCCTCCCCTCGGACCACCGTCTCCTGCTCCACAGCGACCTGCCTTCCGTGCAGCGTGGCAACCTTCGTCACCCTCTCACACTTGGGGTTGATGGAAGCTTGGGTTTATGGAAGCTTGGGGTTGATGGAAGGTTGGGGTTGATGGAAGGTTGGGGTTATTGGAAGCTTGGGGCCTTCTAAAGTTCAAAGTCTGCAAGCATCGTAAAGAGGCCCACTCAGCTTGGGTTGGGCGGCACCTGCAGCCCAGCGCTGGACACTCCCAGCTGCACTAAGGGGGTTTGGTGGCAGAGTGAGGAGAGCCTCAGGCTAGCCCAAGATTGGTGCGTGGGCCCCAGTCCCATATCTGGCCTCCTTGGACTTCCTGCTTCTGAAAGGGAAGGTCAACCACCTCCATTCTGACCTCGGTCTGTACTTTCTGGTTAAATTCTTCCTTGCGGCTTATCTCCTAACTCAGGCAAAAGACCCTGCGGGCACAGCATCCCGTGGTAGGAACCGAAACTACTCCCTTAAGCTATAAGGACTGTCCTGAGCCAGCAAGACCCCGTGTGATCAACCCCCCGACGACGGTCAGCCTGGCCTTCCCTGCCCACCTGCGCGCACCCCCCACCCTCGTGGCAGGCTGTCCTCATTTAACCCTAGCGGCTTCAGCACCCGGGAGACAGTCAGACGCTGTCTTCGGCCTCTCGGAAGCAGGCTCCCTTCTCGGTTCCCCACCACTCGTCTCTGCCTTTGGATTCTGTCAGCGGGCGGTGGCTGAGCCGGGTCCGTTTGGGACCCCCGGGGCCAGGGGCTCCTGCACCCCCCGGCCCGCCGCGCCGCTCCTCCCCGCGCAGGCCTCCTTCCTCCGCATTCACCGGGAGGCCGGGGACCGGCATCCGGGAGACAGCCTCGGGGCGCAGACGTGGGTGCGGGGAAGACCCGGCCTCGGGAACACGACGCCGCGTCCGCCGGCGGCCGTGCGGCTGCGAGCGGCTCCGGCCTGCGTCTTTCAGCGGGGAGCAGGCGGTCTCTGCGGGGTTCGGCGATCTCCCAACCCCCACCCCGCGGAGGAGCCGGTCGTGCCTCGCTGGGCGCGCACCCCGCATCGGGACACCGGCCTCCTCCTCGGCCGTCCTGGAGCTGGTCGCAGCGTCCGGCCGAGCGCCCCGCTAACTACAGCTCTTGTCCGTGTTCACACCCGAGCGAGACCCCGGATTTCATCTCCTCCGAAGAGCGCCTGTGAACCGGGTCGGACGAACCGAATCTGACGGCCGCGGCTCACCGACTTCGCGACTCCCCGGACACCGCGCTTCGGCTCAGAGGGCAGGTGGGGGCCGCGCGGCGCAAGCCAGGGCGCCGGCGCAGCCGCGGCCCCGCCCCGAGCGCCGGAGCCACGCCCCGAGCCGCGCCGCCCCGCCCGATCCCCGCCCCTCCCCGTCTCGGCCCCGCCCCCAGGCCGCCCTCCTGCTACAAAGTCCCCGCCACCCGCGGCGGCGCCCAGAGAGCGCGCAGGGAGTCCGCGGGGCCGGACGGGGCGGGGCGGCCGTAGCGCGCGGTCCCTCCATTGGGCGGGGCGGGCTCCGGCCTGCGATTGGCCGGAGGCCGGAGGCGGGGACGGGCTCCGGCCTGCGATTGGCCGGCGGCGGCGGAGGGAGCGGCACCGTGATGGAGGCGCCTGGGCCGGTGACCCGGGCGGCGGCGCGCAAGAGGGCGCCCACGATCCCGGAGGAGCCGGAGCGGCGGCCGGGGCAGCGGCGACCGCGGAGGAGGTGGGCGGGGACCGGCGGCGGCCGCAGTCGTGGGCGGGGAGCCTCGGGGTCCTCGCGCGTGAGGCGGGGGGGGCTGCCCTCGGTCGCCGGCTGCGGGGCTCGGCTCGGCGCGGCGGGGCGGGCGGGCGGCGCGGGCGCCCTCGCTGGCCCGGAGGGGGGTCGCGCCCCGAGCGGGGCAGCCGAGCTGGTCTGTAGGAGCACGTGGCGGACGGGGGAAGGGTGTGCGAGTGGAAGGAACGGAGCGGGCGCGGGCTCAGAGGCACGGAAGGGGCGGCGAGTCCGTCGCAGCCCGCGCTTGGCTCCCTGGGGGAGGGGCCCTGGCGCCCCGGGGGTCAGCCGCACCGGACGGCCTGCTTGGAAACAGCGTCCCCAGTGTTGCTGAACCGCCCGCCCCTCCCCCAGAGGGTGACCTGGGGTGGCCGCGGGAGTGGCTGCGGCCGCAGGGGTGAGAATGCTGGGCAGGCTGGCAGGTGCCCCGACGCCAGGGTGTCGCAGAGGCAGGGTGTGGGAGGGAGCTCTGAAGGAAGGGTTTGCCGCCGCCCTTGTGCTCTCGTGAGCCCTGAATGTCCCTGACCCTCCACCCACCCCGCTAGTTGCAGGGTCCCCCACGAAAGTCACAGAAGTGGCGCGGGTGTGGGGAGGTTGAGAGCATTTCCACGCGGAAGCCCGCGGCCAACAGACGGCGGCGGGAGTGTCTTCTCACGTCCGCATGGTGACAAGTTACTCCGAAAAGAAAGCCAGTTTAGGTGTAGGAGGAGCCGCCAGGGTCCGGTCCGACGGAGGGCCGGCCCCGCGCCCACTAGCCCCTTTGGTTCAATAGTATTTCCATACCTGGCTTCAGAGCGTAAGTCCGAGAACCGTACCCCTCCCCTCGGCCGGCCTCCTGCGCCTGGTGCGCCTGCTTGTCAGCATTCTTTCTCTTCATGCTTTTACTTAAAAAAAAAATTTTTTTTTTAACTTCCTCATTGCTTAGAATTGAGGAGCAAGAAGAAGCCGTCTTTCGTGAAGTGGTCAGTTTTACCCCGGAGCCTTTGCCAGGTGAGATGGACAGAGGCTCGGAACGCGGTCTCTGTGTTCACTCTTGGGGCTTTGGGGCAGGCGCCCCCCCCCCCCCCGGTCTAGTTTTTTCTCTCTGGGTTGTTGTCAGAGCATCTAGGGACCCCATACTTTCTAATCAATTCCTCATCTCCCCCTCCACTGACCAGCTAGATATTATGACAAGGACACCACCAAACCTGTCAGTTTTTACTTCTCTTCACTGGAGGAACTCCTGGCGTGGACGCCGGACGTGGAGGACAGCTTCAACGTGGCCTTGGAGCCCTCCGAGTGCCGGCAGCCCCCCTTGAGCAGCCAGAGGCCCCGGACCCTGCTGTGCCATGACATGATGGGCGGGTATCTCGATGACAAGTGAGGCTTGTGAGGGCATCGCCCGACGTTAATTCTGTTGCCGGGGACAGGGCTGGAGGGGAAGGAGGCAGGGAGAGGGACAGCTGTGTGACAGAGAGCACGGGGGAGGGGGGAGTCTCTGGACCAGGCTGCTCTGACTGGGCGAGGCGCCCAGGTCTCCGGTGTCATCTCCAAAGGACCTGCGTCAGGTGAAAGCTGGGGCCTCTGGCCGGCCTGAAACCATTTGTTTCCGGGGAGTGTGTGCCCTTAAAATCCGGTGTGCAGGGCGGGTCTAGCAGCTGGCACCCTTTCCACACTCCCGGGCCAGAGCCGTGGTCCTCTCCGGACCCCTTCAGCTCTGACTGTCCTCGGCTCATCAGTTCGGATGCCTAGCTGTGACCCTCCCGTGTCCCTCCCAGCCAGGGGACACTTCCTCTAGAGTTGCTGCACGGTCCACTTAGAGGTCTTAGACGTCTGTAAAATAGTCCTGGAGGGGACGATAGGTGGGAAGGCCTAGTCCGAACTGGCCACCAAGGGACGGGCGGAGGCAGAAGGCGACATCTTGGGTGCAGCTCATGGTGACCAGCCCAGCATTGGGTATAGGGAGACCGTTCTGTAGAAACGGTGCAGGGGCTGCGCGGGGACACCAGGCGCCTGGAGCTTTTGCCTGAGCCTCGCCGCTTCGCTTTCCTCCTGCCCTGTCTTTGTCGAGGCTGACAACACTCAGCTGTTGGGTCCAGCAGTGACCACCAGCTCGGCCTGGGGAAGATGTTTACCTTAAGACCTCTTGATCTCAGGGTGGAGGTGCAGTCCCACTTCTCGCTCTACCTGGCGTCTCTGCCGCGCCTGGTGCGTAGCCAGCATCCTGGTCACTGGCTGGGACCAAAGAGGAGCTTTCCCGGGGTGCCCGTGTCCTGGGTTCTGACTGCTCCGTGTGTCACGCAGGTTCATTCAGGGCTCGGCGGCGCGTAGCCCCTACTGCTTCTACCACTGGCAGTGCATCGACATCTTCGTGTACTTCAGCCACCACACTGTGACCATCCCCCCCGTGGGCTGGACCAACGCTGCCCATCGGCATGGGGTCTGCGTGCTGGGTAAGACCCCCCGGGGCTCGCCTCCCACTCACTCGTCAGTGCACCTGCCGGGTGACCAGCAGTGAGAAGGCTTCTGGGGGCGAAGCGGTCCTCGCCTGGGGCTGCCTCGATCGGTTACGACAGGCAAGGGCCAACTTCTGGAAGGGACCAGGCCACTGGGTCACTGTCCTAACCAAGACAGTGCAGCTGTAGACAACAGGCAAACAGATGGGCTGTGTTTATGAAGGGGGGGGCGACGTGGCCTGCAGGCCGCAGGTGGCTGGTCCGCGGGCGCGGCTCTCTTCCCCCGCACCCGCGTCAGCGGCTGGCCTCTTCACCGCCACAGGGTCGGCCTGCGGGGCGTGTGACTCCGCAGGTATCTGGGACGGCCGGCGTGGGAGTGTGTGACGCGCTTGCAGGCCGGGCTGCTGTGCTCTTGCAAGAGCCATGCTTTCCTAACTGCTGGGCTCGCCTGCCCTGGTTCTCTCCGCCCTGCCAGGGACCTTCATCACCGAGTGGAAAGACGGTGCACAGCTCTGTGAAGCCTTTCTGGCCGGGGACGAGCGCTCGTACCGAGCCGTGGCTGACCAGCTGGTCCTCATTGCCCAGTTCTTCCGCTTCGATGGCTGGCTGGTCAACATCGAGAACTCTCTGAGTGTGAGCACAGCCTTCTCTTGGCACTTGCCCAGCCCAGGCCCCGCGCGCTGCCCCTCTGTCGCTTTCCTCGGCGTCACTGTGGCCGGTTAAGTGATACCTGTGTCCCTTCGCTGAGGGACGGAACCTTCTCCGGCACCGTGTCCAGAATCCCTGGTTGGCTAAGCTTTGCCCTGCTGCCCTTTCAAGGCGTCCCTTTCCTCCTCCTCCGTCTGCTCTACTGGGGCCGCCCTCCCCTTTCCTGGGGTTTCATCTTTTCTTTGTTGCTGTGTCCGTGTCCTTCCTGCTTCAGAAAGGAAGGACAGCTGGGGCTCCTGCGGGGGCTCAGTCGGCTGCGCGTCTGACTCTTGATTTTAGCTCAGGTCGCCGTCTCAGGGTCATGGGATCGAGCTGCATGTCGGGCTCTGCGCTCTGCAGGGACACTGCTTGGGATTCGAATCAATAAAATCTTTTTTTTTTTTTTTAATTTTATTGATTTATTTGACAGACAGAGATCACAAGTAGGCAGAGAAGCAGGCAGGGAGAGAGGAGGAAGCAGGCTCCCCGCTGAGCAGAGAGCCCGATGCGGGGCTCGATCCCAGGACCCTGGGACCTTGACCTGAGCCGAAAGCAGAGGCTTTAACCCACTGAGCCACCCAGGCGCCTCTAGAATCAATAAAATCTTTTTAAAATGCGAAAAAAAAAATAATAAAGGCAGGACAGTGGGAAACATCGGGCTGGACCCTCCTCTCCATGGCTGTGGGGTCGGGGGCTCCAGGGACCCGGGGCTGCTTTGGAGCCTGTGTTTGCTCCTGGGGTTGCGCAGCCTCGTCTGTGCTGCGACGGGCACTCCTGACCGCGGCCACGGCGGGCCTCACCGCGGGTCTGCTCTGCCTCCCCCTGCAGCCGGCCGCGGTGGGCAACGTGCCCCACTTCCTGCGCTACCTGAGCGCCCAGCTCCATCAGCGGGTGCCCGGGGGCTTGGTGCTGTGGTACGACAGCGTGGTCAGCAGCGGGCAGCTCAAGTGGCAGGACGAGCTCAACCAGCACAACCGGTGAGGGCCCAGCGGGCTGCGGGCCTGGGGCGCACGGCTGCCTGGGCCGGAGAGGCCGGGAGCAGAGTCGGAGACCCCGGCCACCCGCGGGAGGACCTGGGCCGCGGCCCTGCGCTCCCGGCGGGGCCCCCGCTGTCCGGAGCAGGCCGTGTTCTGGGCCTGGAGGCAGCCCGGTCGGGGGGTTTCGGAGGGAGGCGAGCCTCGGAAGGGCGAGGAGGAGGACCCCCAGGGTGGGCGGCCCCTGCGCCTCTCTGGGTCCCGGCCTCACCGCCCCGCCTGGCCGCCGCCTCCAGGGTCTTCTTCGACGCCTGCGACGGCTTCTTCACCAACTACAACTGGCGCGAGGAGCACCTGGAGCGCATGCGCGGCCCGGCGGGGGGGCGCCGCGCCGACGTGTACGTGGGCGTGGACGTGTTCGCGCGCAGCCGCGTCGTGGGAGGCCAGTTCGACACGCACAAGGTGGGCGTGGCCCTGGCGGCGGCGGCGGCGCGACGGCCGCGGGGTCGGTGGCCTGTGGCCGTCTGCGGCCCAGGACCCCGGGGGACGCCGCCAGGCCGGGCTGTGCGCTGGAGCCGCAGCTTCCTGCCCCTTCCTGCCGTCGGGCGCTGCGTTTGACGCGCGTCGTGGGCGGAAGCGGCCGCGGGACCCGCGCCCCAGCGAGCTGGCCCTTCTGACGCGCGCGCCTGGGGCCAGAGCGCGGGGTGGGCCTGGGCGGCCCTGGCGGCTCAGGGACCAGGACCCGGTGAAAAAGCCAGTTTGGGGAATTGGGCGGTGTAGTCGCCAGTGGGATTTCCCGGCAAGGCGAGCCCCGTCGGCAGGGAGGAGGGACAGCAGGGGTTGCGGGGCGGGGCCCGGAGCGGGATGGACGGGGGTCGGCTGGTCTGCGGCCGGCCGTCCTGCCCCTGCCGGTGCCACGGGGATGCCCCTGCTCATTAACTGAGCTCTCGGTGAGGAAGTTCTCCCCGCCTGCGCCGAGTCTGGTGACGCGCTGAGACGCGGGGCGAGGGGGCACGTGCAGGCCGCGGGCGGGCCGCCCCCAGCGCAGACCCCGGCCCGCTCCCGCCTTTCTTCCCCGCGCTGCGGGCTGACCAGCTGCTGGGGTTGGAGGCCCCCTCGGGGCTGGGCGGGAGGCCTGGCCGGCCAGGCCGCGCTCTCCCCTGACCACTGTGTCCCCAGTCGCTGGAGCTGATCCGGAAGCACGGCTTCTCCGCGGCTCTCTTCGCCCCCGGCTGGGTGTACGAGTGTTTGGAGAAGAAGGATTTCTTCCAGAACCAGGACAAGTGAGTCCTTCCTGTCCCAGGCAGGGGCTTGGTGTTGGCCAGATGGGGGCTCTGGCATTTTCTCTGGTTTCCCAAGATAGCTCAGGCCTTGATCTCCGCGGACCTTTCCCGCACATCGGCCAGGGCTGAGGGGTCCAGTTCAAGAGAAACCAGCTGTCTTGGCCGCATCCATGCTGGAGGGTCCTGGCAACCCAAGCGGGAAGGATCAGCGTTGGGGACCCCGGGGGCCACCTCCCCGCAGACCTGAATCCCCCACGCTTTCAGCGGGGTGGGGGGGCACTCACTCTGGGAGGGATGCAGGGGCCCCGAGATGCCGAGAGTGAGTTCGGGGTCCCCCTGCACCTTTTCCCGCAGGTTCTGGGCTTTGCTGGAACGCTACCTGCCCACACACAGCATCTGTTCTTTGCCCTTTGTCACCTCTTTCTGCCTGGGCATGGGGACACGGCGAGTGCGCTACGGACAGGTGCGTGGGCTTCCTGGTGTTCAGCTTTGGTCTCACCTGGGACACGTGGGGGGCTCCGGGTGTGGGAGACATGGTGGCCACGCTGCTCCCCGCACCCCTCAGGCCCTGTCGGCCCCCGGGCCTCCCTCACCCGGCCTTGTCCCCCAGGAGGAGGCGGTGGGGCCCTGGTACCACCCCAGCGCCCAGGAGATCCAGCCCCTGTTCGCGGAGCACAGGCTGGAAGAGGACGGCCGGGGCTGGGTGCGGACGAGCTGCTGCCTGGCGGACGCCTGGCACGGGGGCAGCTCCCTGCTCATCCGTGGGGTGATTCCGCCCGAGGTCGGACCCGTGGCCGTGAGGTAGGTGAGTGAGTGGGGGAGAGATCTGGGACATCGTCTGCGTCCCCCTCGCCCCTGTCCCTCACTGCCCTCGGCGGGTGGGCTGCAGCGGCCGGAAGGCGGCCAGAAGCCAGAACGGAGGGAGTTTTCGCGGTAGAAAGCACGTGATGTACCATTTACCGCCTGAGGCATTTCCGAACGTGTGGTACGGTAGTGCGAGCTGTTTGCACGTTGTGCCGTCAGTCTCCAGAATGTCCCCGCAGAGCAGCTCCCGAACCCCCAGCTACCACACTCTGCTGTTTCTGTGGGTCCGACGCCCTGAGACCGCACATGAGCTCACCCCGGCTCTCCTCCGGCAGGCTGTTCTCTCTGCACGTGCCCGTGCCTCCCAAAATTTTCCTGTCCTTGGTGTATAAACTAGAAGGGCCCTCGGCTGTCGAGGTGGCATTGGAGCTCACCACGGGGGACGCAGGCAGCTGCCACGTGGGTGGCCTCTGGACGCTGGATGGTGAGAGGCGTAGGGCTTCGGCTTCCTGCGGCCCCTCTGTTTCAGGGGACGCCTTGGGGAAGCATCTAGAGAGCGCACCAGGGTGTGGGGGAGCTGGGGCTGGGCAGGGGACAGGTGATGTCCTCCGTGCTGCCGTGGGCCAGGCCTGGACAGGGAGACACGGGTCAGCTGCAGCCTCCCGCCCGCAGCCCCCGCTGGGCAGCACGGTGTGCTGTGGGGGCCTGGGTCTCTGTTCCACAGAGACTTGGGGAACGGGTCTCCTGCCTGCCGTGGCATTGAGACCCTGGGGAGGGGGTTGGGGAGGCTCTCTGCCCTGTTCTTCTTCCCCCCAAGGCCTCAGCCTGTTTGGGCGGGCCGTGAGCCCCTGGCACCAGCACGGGGTCTGTTGGCCTCTGGGCCTCCCCCTGCCCCCGCTCCGTTCAGTGGACACCTCTCTGCGGTTTCCTTTGGATTCTTCTCATTCTCAAGTCCTGGGTCTCCTCCCCCAGCAGAAACCAGCTCAAGGCACAGCCCCCGACCTCTCCGGGTGCCCCCCACCAAGCTGGCCAGATGGGTGGGCCGCTGCGGCCAACAGCTCCATGGGGGGTGGGTCCAGCGGTGAGTCCTTTCTCTTCCTGTTGGGTCTCAGGCCGGGGAGGGCTGCCTGCTGGGGGCGGGGCTTGAGGGAGGGGCCCTGGCTGACCCCCCAGGTTTTGGGGCAGCACGGGGACACGAGCCCGGGAGGCTGCTGGGAGCGGTCATGACCATGCCTTCCATCTGGGGTTCCCGCCGGCCGCAGCGCCCACGTCGGGATGGGCCTCCATTCCTGCCAGGGCTCCGGGCCTCTGAGCATCTGGCCTCGAGGTGCTGGGGGAGGCGGGCGCCTTGTGACTGGCCCGTCTCCTCCCCCAGTTGCTACGAGGTAAACCTGCGGGGCTGCCTCCTGGGAGACCTGCTCGTTAGCTTTGCGAGGCCTGCGGGCAGCCGGGAGGAGGCGAGCTTCGTTTGCAGGCTCGGGGAGATCCAGGTGGGCCGTCGGGCGTGGCTCGTGGGCGGAGGGGCCAGGGGGGTGGAGTACCCCCCCCCCCCAGGAGCGGGAGTGTGGGGCGGTTACCCCGCCCCCGCGCCTCCGGCAGGCGTCAGGGCAAGCCATCTCTCTCCCACCAGGTGGTGGATGCCCACAGCCTGCTCCGCCCGCTGCCCCGGGTGCAGGCCGTCACTGTGTCCCGTGTGCGCTGGCAGCCGGCCACGTCGGAGGAGGAGGAGGAGGGGGGTGCCCCTGCCCGGCTGCGGCTCAGCTGCACCCTGCACTGGTCCTACCTCCTCTCTCCCATCCGATGCTTCCGGATCCACTGCCTCCCAGGGAGCGGCGGGGGCTCTCCGCACCGGGGGCCACTGGGGCCTGACAAGCCCGTGCTCCTGGGCCTGGCCTTCGTCAACCAGTACCGGGTAGTGGAGCTGCCGGTGGCGGCCGCGGGGCCCGGCAGGGACGGCCGGGTGCATTTTCTGGTGGAGCCCGTCCCCAAGGAGGGGTTCCTGGTGCCGCAGGCCGAGTGGGGCCGGGCAGCCCTGCTCTACTCCCTGCCCCAGCTGTGAGCCAGCGCCGAAGCTGGCTTCTCCCCGCCTCCGGGCTCAGGGCCCCATGCGGTGTGTGGGAGCCCACGGGTGCCAGGTGGCCGTCGCTGGGGCTCTTCGGTGGTGGACGCCGGTGACAGGAAAACCAAGAAGTCCGTTTGCTGGGCTGCTGATTTCCCGAGGTTAATGAACTCTGTTATGTCTAATCCCTGTCTGGAGTACAGATTCCCGAGTGCAAGGGACGGGGTTTGGGAAAGCTAGTCCCACCGGCTTCCCGAAGGGTGTTTCCTAACTCGACAGGCTTTCGTGGGCCGGGAAGCCTCCCAGCAGGCCCTGGAAGCGATTCCCAGGGTGAGGGCTTTGAGCTGGGACGTGGTGCCCTGGGGGCTGACCTGCTTTCTCTTAGGACTAGGGAGCCCAGGGCGCGGCCGGCACCAGGCTGCACACCTCACCCTGGGCCAGGTGGGCCGTCCTCTCGTCCCGACCTTCCGTGTTGTGGCTGGTTCCGTGTGCGGTCCCAGGAGCCGGAGCCCCGCACCCTGCTGTGTCTCTGCTGGGCCGTGGGTGCTGGCAAAGCTTGCACAGAGCCAGACCGTGGGCCTCGGCTGTGTGTGTGCAGTGAGCGAGGCTGTCCAGGCTCGGGGAGCAGGAGGCCAGCCAGGGCCCAGGAAAGCCCTTGGCTTCAGCCTAGCCCAGCCTTGCAGTGGGAGCTCTGGCCGTCTGCTCCTCCCTGTCCTCCAGCCTCAGCCTCTCCCGGGGTGGGGGTGGGGTGGGGTGCGGGCGCCGAGGCCCCCGTGAGCACAGGTGCCTTGAGAACCCTCTCCACTGGGCCCCCTTCCTCTGTTGCCGCCTCCTCTGTCTTCTAGCACCTTCCTTCCCTCTGCCTGGGCTGAGACTGGCCAGAGGCTCTGTGTAGGGAGGAAAGGGTGGCGTGAGTGAGCCAGAGACGGCCCCCGCCCACACGGCTCCCCTGGTGACCCCGGCATACTGGCCCCCAGGGGGTGGGCGCCCTCCAGCCCGTGGCCTGGGGTTCTCTGCTGCGTCGCCCAGCTTCTGTCCTCGGCCTGAGCAGTGCCCCTTGTTCTGGGGGTCTTACCCCTGCGTCTCACAGGGGCGTTGATGGGGGCTATGCCCATTTCTCTGCCCTCCACCTGTGCTATGCGACATGAAGCGGTGCCAAGGGCCATGACCCTCCCAGCTTGGGGTCCCGCCTCTTGCTCTCTTGACTGTCCTTGGGTGCAAGCCCAGTCCTCAGCCTGCTCCTACGTTGTAGGGAGGGGAGCGGCCACCAGGCGGCAGTGCAGCCGCACCGCTCCTGGTTGTCCAGAATTCAGGAGTCAGAGCCTGGTCCGGTGGCCCCGGTGAACCTGGTCCTTAGGACGGCAGAGGGTGTGTCCCTCCAGGGCTGCCTCCATCCCCCTGCCCCCGGCCCGGGTGCCTCTTTCCCAGGGGGACAGAGAGACATTTTACTCTCCATGTCCCATATGTGGCCCAGCCAGCTTGGTCCCCTGTGGGGAAGGGGTTTGCCCAGCAGACGGGGAGGACAGCTCCGCTGACCAGCTGGGAGCGCAGGTCACCCAGCATCTGCCTGTCCCCGTGAACCTGGACAGGGTGGTGGCAGGGGAATCAGAGTTGCTGCCGCTTGGAGCTGCTCCCGTGACCGTGTTCTTGGTGTGGACCAGTGGTTGGCTTTGAGCCTTCCATTTTGTACCGGGGGATCTGGCCCTACTCCCTGTGTCTCCAGAGGCAGGAGTCGGGCGAGGCAGGGTGCCTGGAGGGAGGCAGCAACTCTCCATTGTCGCGGCCTGTTGGTTCGAAGTGTCTGTGTCCCCGGCCGGTTTACACAGAGGAGGAGGGAAAATTGATGGTGCAATTAATTTCTCCCAGTCTGGTGAGCAGGCGACGAGAGGTGAGGGGTTAGAGCGTGGCGCGCAGTGGGCCGGAGAGCTCCCCGAGACCGCCGTCCCCATCCCACGGAGAGTAGGGGCTCGTGGGCACGAAAATGAGTATGTTGGCATTTAAGCCTGCGCACGTCTGGCGGGTGTCGTCACTCTGAAATAAATGATCCGAAACGAAACGTGAAAAATTCGTGGGTGAGCTGCGTTGTGGACTGGCCGCCTTGGTTTTGGGACGTGGGCCTGGCCCAGCCGCCCCTAGCCCGGGGCTTGGATCCTCTGCTTTTCTTCCCGGTTCCGTTTTGTCTTTTGCGGGGCTGGTGAGGGTGGCAGTTGCCCTCCACCGAGCCTCCCAGGGGTGGGGACCCGCGCCTGTGGGCCTCCCTTGAAGCCGCCCCCCGACTCCCACAAGGAACCACCACCGCCCACATCACAGGGGCTGTGGCCGCGGTGTGGCGGGGATCTGAGGGCCCTCAGGGCCACTCTGGGACGTCCCCAGCCCCGTCCCCTCTCCTGTCTGCACTGGGCAGGCCAAGCTGCTGACACCACGACGACTGAGGCCCGGCCGGGCGTCTGTGTGCTGTAGCTGCTGCTCAACGGGAGGGACCCCGCTGGCTCCCACGGCGCCCCGCAGGCCCAGGCAGCTGGTAGGGTGCGCACGGGCCCTGCCTCCAGCTTGCTCTGGGTCAGGGTCGGGGAAGGAGCCGGAGGTTTGGGGCTCTGGAGTCTCTTGCCCAGAGGGTCTGCCTGGCGAAGGCGGGCCAGACCGTGGGACAGGCTGCGGGTCCTGGGCCTGCCCTGGCAGATGCCCCCGTGCTCCACCCCGGGGCCCTGGGGGCGGCCAAAGAAAGAAGAGTTGTCCTGGTTTGAAGAAAGAAAGCTTTATTAATAATCTTAATAATACTGTTGATTTGAATGGTCACACCTTGGAAGCATACAGAATGGTAAGAAAGGAAGCCTGGGGCCTGGCTGCAGTCCTGGGGGGCCGGGGGGCGGGGCGGGGGCGGAGCAGCAGGGGGCTCTGGAGGGCGGGGCCGGGCGCGCGGGGCTCTGTACAACAGGAATAGAAAAGGGGCTCGTTTCAGGAGCTTCAGGAGCTGATGCTGAATATATAAAGTGAGGTGTGGTGTTTTTTTTTGTTTTTTGTTTTTTTTTTTTAAGTTTCATGAGACAGTGGAGCCGTGGTGGGAGCCTAGGTCGTATTTTTTGCTGCGTCGCCTAGTCCAGCTCTCCCTGCCTGGCGGGGGCTCCTCCCAGCTGCCCACCTCTGCCCTCCCGCCACCCTGGGACCCGCACCTGGGTCCCGGGCCATGCTCCAGGCCTTTCCCCGTCTCTCTCCCCCTGCTCGGGCCGGGCCATCCAGCCCCGTGGCGCCGTGACTCCTGGCCTCGCCGTGCCGCCAGGCCCTGGCCCCCCCACCCTGGCTCTCTGCTCCCCTGCAGGACGGGGGGGGGGGGGGGGGGGGGGGG
>NC_081572.1:2993376-3004689 GCF_022355385.1 Mustela nigripes | reverse complement strand
GGGGGGGGGGGGGGGGGGGGGGGGGGGCTTGGCCCTGCAGGCGGCAGGGGATCGGCTTTCCCTCCCACTAACCAGGCCCAAGCCTGCCCCCCCCGCAAGGGGACAGGAAACAGGCTAGCTGGGGCCCGTCCGAGCTCACCCTAGGCCCCGAGGCCTCCGCCCTGATGCTCACTCTTAGGTTTGAGGTGTGATCCCGGCTGGGCGGCCCGGGAGCCCCCTCACGTGGAGCAAGGGGGTCTGGGCGTCCCACAGTTCTGGAACCACGTTAGCCCTCGGTGCTGGGGCTCAGACCCCAGGGCTGCCCGTCGGACTCTGGTGGCCTGCGAGCCCCCTGACCAGGTTTGCAGAACACGGTGCTGGCGGCATGGCGCAAGGGAGAGCTGGGGCCGACAGCTGGACGTGCGGGTGACGGGCCCGGGCTGAAGCCAGAGACCCCGGGAACGAACAGCTGCCCCCCCCACGCCCACCCCAGCCCAGCCGTCCTCTCCGCTGGCACAGTCGGCAACAAAGGTCGAGTCCTGCTGGCTGCTCTCCCGGCTCGGGCCTGCGGCCTGTTCCTCGTGGGGCCCGCGTGCCCTGGGAGCGGGGGCCCGGGAAGGAAGACTGGGTAGAGAAGAGGCCCGTCCCCTCCTGCGCTCCCCGCCGGCCGGGGAGGGGTGCTGGCGGCCCGTGGTGGCCAGGAGGGGCGGGGCCGCCGACGAGCTCCCTCGCTGCGCTGCGCGGCGCCTGGCGCGACCTGGACGTGGTGGATGCTTCTCGGTTTGGTTGGTTTTGTTGCTTGGATCGTAACATCTTTTTTTGTTTTTTTTGTTTTGTGATTTTTTTTGTTTGTTTTTTGTTTTTTGTTTTTTTGCCCTTCATGGTCCCAGAAGGAAACGGTGGAGGCTTTCACTACAACAGAAACAGAAAGGCAGGACTTGCAGTTTCACGGAAGCAACGCCAGGCGTGCCTGAGGACGGACGAGGCCTGGCGACCGTGCGGGGAGGAAGGGGGCGGGGGCCCTGCCGTCCTAGCGCCACCCCCCCAACCTGTCCCCCGGGGCCCAGCTTCTGGGAACCCATGATCTTGCGTGAGCTGAACTGGAAGCCGACCCTCTCCTGGGCAGAGCGTGGCGACCGGTGCGGGGGAGAAGGGGCGGCCGGAGCAGCTGGCTGGTGCCGCCTCTGGACTTGGCCCGAGCGGAGCGGGGGCCTGGCTGGCTCTGGGGCGGGGGGAAGTCAGAGGGCGGTGGGTGGACGGCACAGGCCGTGAGGGGCTGGGAAGGAGGCGGTGCTCCCGGCAGTGACAAGTGAGGCGGCCCGGCACCTTGGCTGGGGCCGGCAGCTAAGAGCTGGTGTGTCCTGGCTGGCGGGGGTGCGGGGGTCCACACTCTCTAGCTGGCACCGGAAGGCCAGCTCTGGCACGCTAGGGGACCTGGGCTTCCCTGGCCTGAGACACCTCCTGGAACGGAGGCAGGGCGCCGTCCCGACTGGGCAGCCTACCCCATGAGGCTACCTGGGCTGTCTCGGCTTTGCCCGCAGGCCCCGGCCAGCATGTTCCCACCAGGGCCCTTTACAACCCTGGGCATCGTGGGGCTGCTCGGCCACAGAGCTAAGCACCATGCCTCTGTGCACGGGAGGCTGGCATCGAGAGCCGTGTCACCGAGAAGGCCGGCGACAGGCCTCCCCACCACGCCTCCCCTGCTCGCCCCTTCTCAAGGGTACCCTGATGAAGGACGTTTCCAGGCCTGGGGAAGGGGAAGGGTGCCGGGCTGGCCGGGACCCCATCTCTGGCAGTGACGGGGTGCCGTCTGCAGAGCACGGCTGGAGGGGAGAGCTGCTGCTGGAAGGAGCAGGCGGGCGAGGGCCCTGGCTCTGGTCGGGGTGTTTCTTCCTACACTTTTGTTTATTACAACAAAGGCTAAGCAAGGAGCCCTGAGGCCGGTGTGGCCGTGGCAGTTTCCGCCTGCACTGTGTCTTGTGACCGCTTTGGCAGGAAACGTCCTCAAGAAATGCGAACCAGAAACGTTAGGTTTCAGCTGTTCTGGGGTGAGGAGAGCAGACGCGGTGGGAGGGGCCGTGGTCCGGGCCGGAAACCCCGCTGCGCTGGTCAGCAGCTCGCGCTCACTCCCCGGACCCCGGGGAGGGGCAGTGGCTGTGGGTGTCTTCTGTGGCTTCATAGCCCCGGGGATGGGAATTGGGGGTCGCCCTGGCGGGCTCTATTGCTAGTTCTCCGGGAGGGGTCTTGTGCCCAGGCCAGCCCCTCCCGCGTGCGCATACTGTACCTGAAATGGCTTGGGGGGAACATCATCAACAAAGTCAAAATAGGAAGCAAGGTTTCAGACATACAGGGGCAACCAGGGTCAAAGACACACACGCCATCGTGAGGGGCAGGGAGACCCGCTGGCCGGAGGTGGACCCTACGGGCTTTGGCGTCGCGGGCCGCTGACTGGGGGGGGCGCACTGTCCTCCCGGTGGCTGTGCCTGCTTTTGGACTGCTGGGTTTGGTGTGTGCTGTGCGGTCAGCGTGAGTGCTGCTAGGGGCTGGGCCCTCTTGCTAGTAGGGGGTGAAGCGGCTGTACCCTCCTCGGCACAGGCTGGCCTGCAACATCAAAGACGACAAACAGCCAGTCAGCACCGCCTCAGGGCGGGCAAGAAGAAATCACTAAATCCCACTGTTTGACCCCTTGTGAAGGTTTGCCTTGGCGGGGAGCGAGCGCTGGTTCTCGTGGCATCAGGGGGCCCTGGGCCTAGTCCTTCCATGCTGGGGGTGATGGGGGCCAGGGGGCTGCCAGGGTCATGGGCCACAGCGCTCCTGGACAAGGAGGTTGGAGATGCCTCTTGGGCCTGGCCCTTTCCTGGCCCCCTTCACCTTAATGGGGGCGAGGGAGGTCTCAGCACCCCCTGGGGGCTGCGTGCCTGGGGGTCGGCAGGACTCAGGACGGGAGGGAACCTCCTGCCAGGGCTCTCCAGGCCTTGGTTCTGCCAGGAGGGGCTCTGCCTGCTCGCCTGGCCCCTTGGAGCTTCAGGGGGGTTCCTGGGGTCCCTGCTCTTCCCTCAGGTCCTTGCCGGGGCCTCCGTCCTGCTGAGGAGGACAGGTCTCTGGTGTTCGTGCTCCCGTGTCCCTTGGCTGCCCTGGATCGGAGACATCTCCAGAGGAATCTCCTCCCCAGTTTCAACAGAAAAACGAAGAAGATGGCAAATGCCGCAGGAAAAACTTGGTGGGAGAAACCAGAAACTCTTACAAATAAAAACGAGAACTTAAGGGAGCCCCTCTGTGAATGAATGAAAGCTTCGAGGCAGCAGCCGCACAGAGGCCGCGCTGACCCTGGAGCCAAGGGGCTCGCACACTGCACTTGTGGGGCCCCCATCTGGGTGGGGGTGGCCGCAGTCGCCGCGGGCTGCTGGGGATGCCAGGAACTTGTTAAAAATCAAAAAAGAGAAAACAAAAATTGGGAGGGGGTTCATCAAAACCAAGGGAGAAGGAACAGGGAGTCTCTGTTGGCTCTGGACCTCCCTCTTCCCCGCCCCGGAGAAATGTGTTCATCTTTGATGCTGGACGCCACGCTAGCTAAGAAGCTGGGGGTGGGCAAGGAGACAGTTGTCCCCTGGAAGCAGGTCTCAGGGTACAGAGTGAGCTGGGCTGCATGTGTCCACAGCTGGTCACACACACACAGACACAGACACACACACACACACACTGGCCCACCAGGAGTGCGCACCGGCTCGGCCGGCTACAGTGCCACGGCGGGGCCTGTGGGGGAAGCCGTGGGCAGCCCCGGTCCCTCTCCTTGAAGGGAGGAAAAGGTCAGTGCCTGGGCGGGGAGAAGGGACGGCAGGACACGCGGGCCGCGGCCAACACCCCCCGACGAGAGGCGCGCAGGCCCTCCTGGCCTCCGGAGCCTTGGAAAACGGGGAATAGCAGGCGTCCCGGGTGCTCCCCAGTGGGTCAGAGGTCCTTACTGGGCAGCTGCCCATCCGGACGGAACTGCCTCCCCCGAAGTCCCCGGGGGCACCAAGGGGCACAGCCTCCCCCCAACTTCCATCTAGGCCTTGGTCCTTCCGGGCGCCGCTCAGAGGGCTGCGTCACTCGCAGGGCCTGCCCTCCCCTTCCCGGCCGCGGCGCCCGGCCCTCCTCGCCACAGCCGGTGCCCAGGGCCGGGCCGGCCCCGCCTCCTTACCATGGTTCCGATGCTGTAGGTCGCCGCAGGGCCGATGGTGTGGTGGTACGGGTCAGCAGCCGCGTAGACCCTGCCGTAACTAGGGAGACGGGCGCAGGGAGGGAGCGGGTGAGCGGCGGGCGAGTCTCCCCCTGCCGCCCAGACATCTCGGGAGCTGCCTCCAGGGCGACCCACCCACCAGCCGGCCCTGCCCCCCGCCCCTGCATGACCTCCCCAGCCTTTCTGCCCGTTTAGAACGAAGCGTCCAGAACGCGGCTGGCCACCCTCTCACGTCTCCCAGTGTCCACTGACCCTGACGAGGGGCCGCACAGAAGGTAAAAGGGGCCCTCCCAGCGCTGCGGTGGAGGAAAGCTCGAGCCCCGGAATAAGGGCAGGGTGCTGCGGAGAGGCTCAGGGCAGGACCAGAGGACTTGGGGACAGGCAGGGAGGTCACCACAAAGTGTCTTGTGGCCCCTTGACCTTCCTCTCATTCTGTTCAGTGCGTGTGTGAAATGCCAGCTTCTTGCGGGGCAGGCTGGGCCCGCCGTGCACCCCATAAACCCCCATGTGAGATGGTGTGGGTCCATGGGTGCCCCTGGGTGGCAGGGACAGGTGGCCGTCAGGCCCGAGCCCAGCACGTGCCCGGTGGGAGGACTCTGTGCCCGTGTGCCAGGCCAGGCCACCCCTGGGACAGCCCCTGCATCCCGCCCTCCTGACCCAGAGCTAACCCCACCCCCCGGCCTCTGCAGCTGGCCAGGGGGCTGGCAGCTCTCAAATGGCCACACCGCCCCCCTGGTGTCACTACACTGTACCCCGCCCCCCGGCAAGGAGGGCGCACTCACAGCCTCTCCTCAGCATGAAGGGGCCTCTGACCTGGAAGCCCTGAGCGGGGTCAGAGGGGCATCTGGGGGCAGAAGTGGGGCCTCCTAACTCTCCTGCTCACGGGAAGTCGGGGGGGGGGGGGGGCCCCCCCACCCCCGGGGGGGGGGGGGGGGGGGGGGGGGGGGGCGCCTCCAGCACTTGGGGAGGGGGTCAGGCCTCCAGGGCTGGGAGTCAGAGGAGAACTGAACTGGGGTTGGGGTTCACGGCCTCCCCCAGCCATGCCAGTAGGAAGTTGACTGAAGAAATAGGGGGCTCGGGGGCTCAGGGGACTCAGACATGCTCCCCTCCGTCCAAGTCCAGACCCTGTGCCACCAGGCCCCAGGCCTGGGCCGTGGGGAAGTCTTCCTGTCTGTTGAGCCCACCCGCCCTGCCCAGGGCCCCATGGTCCTGCTGTCCCAGCCATACCTGTCGCTGTAGGCTGCTGCGGCCGCTGCAGGCTGAGCGTATCTGTAGGCTGCATAGCCCCCCTGCAGGGGAAGGGGCAGGGAGAGACAGCACAGGGACTTAGTGGTGCGGACACATCTTCCAACCTTTGCCGAGGCCCCGAGAGCCCCGGCCGGCGCAGGCCTGCGCGCACCTAGCTTCTGGTCTACCGGAGGTCTACAGCCCGCAGACATTGGTCTGGTTCGAGGGCAGGGAGTGGACACAGGTTCAACACACACCGGTGGGCCCCAGTGATATGTCTGGCTGTGTTTGTGGTTCTGACTCATGACCAGTGCCCAGAGACCTGCCACCAGCCCAGTGAACCCCTGAATTAGATGCCGGGGGCGCCGAGAACCCATGAGTGACTCCGGGTGCCCTCCTGGGTCCTGGGAAGGGTCAAGGGCAGACTCAGATCACGTCTTGACCTTGGTACAAAGGGACTGTTGAATTATGGGCAACTGCTCAGACAACGTGGGTGCCCACGGGGGCTCAGTGACCCCAGTGTGGTTAGGGAAACAGGAGAGCCACCCCTCTCCCCATCACCCAGCGTCATGTGGACCGGAGAAGACGTGGGCACAGACAGCCCAGGCTCAGCTATGCCGAGGTCCGAGGGACCCCGTGTCCTGAGCACTCTCATCCTCCCGGGTTCCAAGGATGGGGGGGTGGGTGGGGGAGGGGAAGACCCTGGAAATCAGCTGAAGGCCTGGCCCGCTGTCCCCGCACCCAGCCCCCAGCCCCCCGGGGCGCACTCACATAAATCTCAGCACCGTAAAAGCCGTCCTGATACACGACCCTGGAAGCAAACGGACAAGAGAGTGGTGGGAACGCTGGAGAGGTGGGGTAGGCCGGCTCCGGTGTCTGCGGAGGGAGGGGGCAGGGTGCCAGCCCTGCCCATGGGACTGGCATTTTAACAAGCGTTTGCTCCAGTGCCCTGTTTTGGTATAACAATAGAGTAACACCCTTGCTGGTCAGCTCCGTTCTCCCACAAAGCCATGGGCCCCTCGGCCCATGTTGCTTACCCTCCCCCCACCCCAGCCCAGCCCAGGCAGCTGCTCCCCGAATCCAGGCAGAGGGCACTGGGCCCAGGGGAATGGACCAGAGAGAGCTTAGAGCAGGCCCTCGCTGAGCTCAAGGGCCAACCATGACCCCATCCAATCATCCAGCAAGGTGCTGGGGCTCTAAATGTCCCCCAAATGCCAGTGGCCCTTGGTTCCCATGGCAGGATGGGGCTGGGGTACGATATGGGGGTGACTGTAGTGTGAAGGTCTGGGGGTTCCCACAGCGCCCCGCAGTTCTGGAAAGGCTGCCTCGCCCCTCTGGCTGCCCAAGGCCTCCCTCCCGCACCCCCTGGGCCGTTCTCCACGCCTCCCTCCCGGTGCGTCCCCAGGTACTCACGCTCCATAAGTTGGGATGGGGGGCGGGGGCGGCGCAGCCCGAAACGTATTATACACGGCCCGGCCCCGACCCCGTAGGTGCGCGCCCCTGTAGGCAACGGCTGTGCCCGTGGTGGGGTAGGGAAACCCCGTCACTGCAGGAAAGGGGGCCAGAGAAGAGGCGGTGAGAGGAAAGGCCCAGAGACAGTGCGGGCAGGCCAAAGGGTCCGCCGGGGGCAGCCACACCTGGCCCCGCCCAGCCACACCTGCGCGACCACGCCCCAGCCCGCGCGCCGGCCACGCCTCCCGCCTGGCCACGCCCTCTGGCCACGCCCCCCACCGGCCCGGAAGGACGGCTCCAGCCTGTACCTGCATAGAATTCAGGCCCGTAGACGGCGCCTACCACGGGGTTCAGCTTCCAGCCTGGAAGAGAAGCCAAACAACCGCAGTCACCGTCTCCCCATTCTCTCCCCATGTCACACCGTCCCGGGGCCTCCCACGTAGGGCGGGCCCTCTGCAGACGCCTGGCTGGACCCCTCCTTCTGCAGGCAGGGCGAGCAGAGGGCACCCGGCCCCTCCCGGGATGCTGCAGCCTGACCGGGTCTGACCTTCTGCTCCCTAAATGCCAGGGACCAAGTCACTCCTGACCCATCTGTCTTTGTGACTCCACCCCTCCCCACCAAGCCTGCCCGGGGCCCCAGCCCTGCGGCTCGGAGTCTGCAGTCTCTGCCGGCATTAGGAAGGCACATCTGCAGGCCCACAGCCGGGATGAGGGCTCTGGCGGCGCCCCTGCTTCAGCACAAGGCAGAGCCCAGGCATCCGAGCACTGTCCCCTTAGGAGGCCTGGCTGCTTTCGGGGCAGGGTCCTCGCAGCCGTGAGGGGCGGGGCTTCTGCCGCAGCCTCCTCCCACCTCCTGCCCCACAGCTTCTGCCCTGGGGTGGATCCCCACTGCTGTCCTGTCCTGGCCGTCCCCAGAGCAGCCAGTGGAAAGGCTTCCTGGGGAGGAAAGGGCCTTAGGATTCGAGGTAATGATAAAGACGACTGACATTTCCTGAGCACCTCACCCTGGGCCACGCTGGTCTAAACCCAGCCGAGGAGGTGGGTGTCACGCCCCCCCCATTTTACGGATGAGCAAGTGGAGGCCCAAGGAGGTGCAGCAGCCTCACAGGCCAGAGCTGGCAAGTGGCAGAGCCAGACCCAAACCATACCCACACTCCTGGCCATTTCCCAGCCCCCAGCTGTCGTCTTCGCCTGCCGCTTCTCTCCGTCTGCGGGGGGCTGGGCTCAGGCCCCTGGCTTGGGGCCCTGGGCTTCTGGGCCAGTCTTCCTCTCCCACCAGGGACCAGGTGCAGGAGTGCAGCCTGCTTCCATCTGAGGCCCCCAGGGGTGGAGGCCGGCCGGCTTTGAGGGCGCTCTGGCCCCAGCTGCTAGCTCAGCACGGGCTGGGGATGTATACTTGACTGAGCCCAGCCCCCTGGCCCTACCAGTGTATCTGGTCTTATGTTTGCAGGAGGCCCTGAAGGCTCAGCTCCGTTTCCCTCTTGACTTTGTGAGGAGGGACAAAAGGGACTGAGCCCACTGGCCAGCTAGCGAGACACCTCTGGAGAGTGTGGCAAAGAGCCAGACCAGGCCACTGGTGTCAGACTCTACCTGTGGGCCTCATACCCAGATTCTAACATCCCTGTTGGGCGTCTGGCTGGAAGGCATTTAGGACAGAGTGTCTGCGACCACGTTCCTCCTGGGGGCCCGTTCTCCACTTTCCAGGGCACTGTGGGCCACCTTCCCTCCCTGGTCACCATCACCTGACCAGCGTACATGTCTGTGTCTGAACGTTACTGCTGAGAATCTGGAACCTTCTCTAAATCCCCGATCAGGAGGGAAACAAGGTTTAATTTCCAGTCCCACGAACCGAGTCTTCTTAGTGAAAACCCATGACGGAGCAGAGTCCCGGAGCAATGGCCCGAGTCCACCTCCTCCCGGCTGCAACCCGGTGGTTGCTCTGGGTCCATTCCTAAAGGTGGAACTTCTCTTGAGATGGCCCCGGCATGTCCAGCCACTGATTCTCGAATCCGGGGCCTCTGTCTGTCACTGCTCCTGGGAGCCTCTGTCACCGCTGCCAGTTCCATTTCACTGTGAGGGACTCCAGATGAAGAGGCGGCTGGAGACCCTCCTGGGTGGCTCCTTTGTTTCTTCTGTAAACGGTCTTAACACCTGGTCAAACCTGGTGAGCTCGAGGCAGACACTTCTGCTCCCCTCCCCCTCAACTGACGAACTTCTGAGTGTTCTGGAGTGTTCCAGCCACACGCCCGGGTCACCAGAGCCCGCACGCTGGGCTCCACTGTCCGCCACAGAGAACCCGGGCCCGGCCCACTGCGGCCTTCGTCTTTCTTGCTCAGGCCGGTGAGGAGGCGTCCGTGGGGCTGTGACCGAGTCCGTGAGGCTGTGACCGGGAGCACTTGGCCGTTCTTGCCGGGCGAGCCGCACTGCTCCCTCCCGTGCCCAACCTGCGCCGGGAATGCGGTCGCTCAGGGCTGGACTCCGTTCGGAATTCGTGCTTCCTGACTTCCTCAGGCTCTCCCAGAGAGCCGGGGGGGGGGGGGGGGGGTGGGGGGTGGCTCTTGGGTAAAGCAGGCGTCCGGCTCCCAGTGATCGTCCTGACCCTCTAAACACGTCCGTCGACCGCTCTGCCTTCCTGAGCCAGCACACAACAGGAGCTCGGGACACTGGCTAAGCCAGGCACCCCCAGAGTTTTAGGAAAACGTGAGCTTTCATAGTCCTCGGGATGGGAGCCAAAATAATCTAGTCTAAATGCGGACCCTGTCGTGCTCCAGGAGGGCCCATGGGGAGGGTCTGCTGGTGGGTCACATGGTGGATTCCCCCCCAGTGTCCTGCCCCTTGCTGGCCTGTCACCCGAGTCACACAGGGACAGGAGGGCGGGGGGCTGAGAAGCCGAGGTGCCTGCCCGCAGGGAGGTTCATCCTGACTGAGCAGGGCCGCCGTCCCCCCGCACGGGGACAAACTCAAACAGGCCCTGAACATTGCCGGCTGCGCTCCAGCCTGTAAGCCCGTCTGCATTGCTGGTCGGAGCGGAGACCCGCAGGGACAGAGGGCCACCCCCCCCCCCACCTGGCCTCCGCGGTTCTGTCTTCGAGGAGGATGGGGTACCTTGGCTCAGGCGCTGGGCGTGCAAGCCGGACCGCTCAGCTGAAGTGCATCACAGACCCCGCGGCTCCCGCGGGGGCCTCGACCTTCCAGGGTCTGCAGGGCAGGGGGAGGGGAACTGCCCTAATCTTCACTTTCACTGAGTATGCAGGGCCTCTAGCCCAGGCACCCCTCACTGCCTAGAAACTAAGTAACGGTCCAGGAAGCAGCCACCACACCCACGGTGCCCGAAGCCTGTCCACGTGGGTGCGCTGCGGGCTTGGGAAGGCCCAGGCGTCCCGCCAACTCTGTGGGTGGGGTGGGCGGCCCCAGCCCTCCTCCAATCCAGGCCCTGCTGACGCGGCAGAGCTGGGACACGAGGGGACACTCAGCATCCAGGGAGGGGGGCCTCTAGCGGCCGAGGCCCCTGCAGGGCCTGTGTCGGGGCCCACGGCCCCTGCGGCCTCCCCGAGGTCCTGGGCCCCTTACCGTTGGTGTAGGGGTTCGCCGTCTTCTTATTGGTCATGACGCGGGCTGTGGCGTTGTTGACCTGCCCAGAGCGAAGGGGGAGAAGGTGAGCATGAGGGAGACTTCGCCTTCCCGTAGGCCTCTGGCCAACCCGGTCCTGTCTGGCACTGCTTCTGCACGGCAGTCGCTGCTGTCCGCCTGGCACCCAGCCCTGGCCTGCCCTCCTCCCGGGCCTCCGCTCTCCACTGTGCTGCCCCCCACTCCAGGGAGCCTTGGCCACCACTGCTCCCAGCCCTCAGCTCAGGCACCGTGTCCGGCCACTGGTTCTTGTCCTTCCTGTCCTGCTCCCACAGACCAGGCCCAGTCTCTCTCTGACGACCCAAGGCCACTGGAGATCTGCCTGGTGGACTCTCCACAAAGTGCTCTCAGCCTCACCGACCGGCCCCGAGACATTCTGTGCCCTTGTTGGCTGCTGAGGCCTTTCAAGTCCTGGGCACCCCTCTCGTGGGGGTAGCGCGCCATTCCTGAGGCCAGCAGAGAGCGCTGATGGGACCCCTCGGGAGCAAGGCCAGTGGGAGAGGAGGGGTGGGTGCCAGGGGGGTGTGTCCTATCCCCGGGCTAAGACCCTCCCCCTAGAGATGCAGACTGGGGTGTAGAAAGGCGAGGGGGAAGCCGTCTGTGGGAGGAAGTAGAGAACCGGGTGGGTGGTGGACCCCGAGAAAAGGAGTCTGGGCCATTCTGTGTCCCCCACGTCCAGTGTGAGCCCCTGGACCTCAGGCTGCGTCCCCAGGTGCCCGCCGGCCATGGCCACTGGCTGAGGTCAGTGCCTGTAGCACCCCCTCTGCTTCCAGAAACCCTCCCCTCAGGCCTTTCCGCTTCTCTTCCCG
>NC_081572.1:2964533-2993366 GCF_022355385.1 Mustela nigripes | reverse complement strand
TGGACTCTGCACCTGCTGCGGACCCTCTCCTCTCTGGCCACTTCTCTTCCCTGGACTCTGCACCTGCTGCGGACCCTCTCCTCTCTGGCCACTTCTCTTCCCTGGACTCTGCACCTGCTGCGGACCCTCTCCTCTCTGGCCACCTCCTGCTGCCTGCCTGCCCAGGAGCCCAGCTGCCTGACACCCAGAGCCACAGCACTGGGGCGGGGGGCACAGGCAGCCCACCAGAAAAGGGGCAGGGGGCCTGAGTGGGGGTCCCTGGCCTCATCTCTCTGCTGCTTCTCTGGGCTAGTCCCTTCCTGGCAGCGGGGGAAGGTGAGGTTGGAGGTGGGGGGGGGGGGCCGGCGGCCCCCGGCGGGGGGGGCCCGGGGGCATCAACAGCGCCCCCCAACCAGGGGACAGACGGAGCTGGCTCAGTTTGGAGCGGCCCAGCCTCAGACATGATTTCCGGGGCTCCTCCCGGGGCCTGGCTGGCGCTCATAGTTGGGGGGCCTCCTCCAGAAAGCAGAGATGGGAGCCCTTGGGTGGGCCCCCGAGGGGTGCCAGGACAGGGGCCGGGCCCTGCCTCCCTGCTCCGGGGACCCTGGTCTGGCTCTCCACAGGGTGGCTGCGGGGCGGGGGAGGGGCACCTGGGCGACAGCGGCGGTTCTCAAGGGCACGCCCTGCGCAGCGCACTTATCTGAGCACCTCAATTTTCCGTCCCTCTACGATCGTCCCATTCAGCTTCTCCCGGGCTCGGTCAGCGTCTGAGCTAGTTTCAAAAGTTACAAACCCAAAACCCTGTGAGCGGAGAAGGACAGGCACGGAGAGAAAAGGATGAGAGGAAGGAAGACACAGGAGGAGTGGGGGGTGGGGGGCAGGGCAGTGGGGGATGGGGGGTGGGGGGGGAGAGAGAGAGAGAGAGAGAGGGACTGAGTCAGGTGAGTTGAAGGAGAGGTCGGCAGCCCAGAGGCCTGCCCTGGTGCTACCGGCAGGATGCCCAGGAAGGGTAGGGCCCCAGGCGGGGGCAGCTGTGGGCCTGACCCGAGCCCGGCCTGCACCGACGGCCTGGCACCTCCCGGAGGACAGGCCAAAGCTCCAAGAGAGATGCTAACCTGGGCCAGAGACCAGGACGGTCACCCTGATGCCCCCTGGGGGGCAAGGTGGGGCGGGGGGCGGGGTGGTCAGGACCTGGGGGGGGCAGCCCCATCCCTCTTCCCCCCAAGAGCCTGTATGGGGCGGGGGGAAGTCTTCCCTTGCCTGTGCAAGGAGCAGGATTTGTCCGTGCCAGGCCCCCTCCCGCTGCCCCCCCTGCAGCCGCGCCCCCAAGCCTCCAGCTCTGGGCAGGCCAGCGGCCCCCCCTAGGAGGAGCGGCTGGGCAGGTGAGGCCCCGGACCAAGGGGCCCAGGGCTCCGGGCGCAGACAGAGTGGTCCTGGCAGCTCGGAGAGAGAGAGAGATATCGCCGCGGCGGCGGCGGCGGCGACAACCCAGACGGCGGGGCGGGGCGGGGCGGGGCGGAGGCGCGGGGAGTACAAGCACCCGTGTAGCTCAGGGGTCCTCGGGCGCGAAGCTCTCCAGGAAGGAAACGCACATTTCACAGGTTAGCCTGGCGGGACCTACAGCCGGCGCGGGAATGGTGGCGGCCTCTGGGCGGCACCCACCTTGGAGCCCCGCTCGTTAAAAATGATCTCCACGTCTAAAATTTTTCCGAATTGCTGCAGAGACAGAGAGGGGGCGGGGAGACAGGGGAGGCGGGTTAAGAACGCCCCGGCCGCGCGCCTTGCGGCCCGAGAGACCCTCACCGGCGGCCCGGGTCTGGCCCCTGCCCTGCTCCACCAGCCCCTGCAGGGAAGGGGCCAGCCTCCGGGTGGGGCGGGGTCTGGGGACAGGAGATCCCTCCTCGAGTTCTCAGTGGCGAGAACTGCCCCTGCCTAAAGGCCAGGTGAGGGCTGAGGACTGGGGGAAGGGGCAGCCTTCCCCAAGTACCTCCCCTCTCCCCGCCTGCACTCTGCCCCGTTCCTGATGGCCACCTCTAATTCACACTAAAGGGTAAAGGGCTAAGGCCAGGTCCTTCCCAAACGGCTGGGTGCTGCAAGGGGAGCAGGTAGCCCTGGGAGAGACCCCATACCGCTAGAGCTTGTGCTGTCTGGGGCTGGGCTGTGTGGGGTACAGAACCACACCGACCCCAAACCCCTCTACCGATCTCGGACGTGCCAGCCAGGCAGGCACAGATGCTGTGGTGGGCCCCTTCCTGCCCCATCGCTGGCCCCGGACCCCCAGGAGAAGCCCTGGCTCCCTCACAGTCACGTGAAACTAAATCCCCAAAACCGGGTCCCCAGGGGCCTGTCCTGCGGCCTCCAGTGTGTGTAACTGATGGGTGTCCCCGACATTCCACAACGCTGGGAGCCGGTGTCTAAAGGAACAGGGACACGACACAGAGCAACACAGCAGTGAATCCCGACTCTGACGGAGACCAGAACGAGGAGGAAGGTGCCTGTCCCGGTGCGGGGACGGGCTGAGTGGACGCCCCGGTGTGGGGAGGGGGTGAGCTCTGGTGTGGGGACGGGTGAGCAGACGCCGGTCGGTGCCCATTGTACGGGGACAGGTGATGGGATACGGACTGAGGGTCCCGGTCCAGGTGAGCTCTGTAAGGCAGCAGCCTGGTCCAGGCCAAGATGAGCCAAATCCTGATGATTCCCGATTTCACCGGCCCCTCACTGTCTCGAAGCCCCATGTGCCGTGGGGTCCGGCCTCCAAGAAGGGCGGTGGCTATTTGGGGCGCGGTGTGGGTGCTGGGTCCGTCCCGGGGCCACCCTCAGGGCACCTCCCCTTTGACGAATCGCATCTGGGAGGTGGTGGCATGAAGGCAGGCCTGGGGCTCGGGGACCAGAGCCCGCCTAGCGTGTGGCAGGGGTGAGGGCGGGCACCGTGCCGGCCACGGGGAAGAGGGTTTGGGGTGAGGGACCCAACGCGGGCCAGGTGCATGAGGCTTCCACGGCCACGCGGTTCTCAGACAAATGGCCCGGCCGCTGCCCGCCCACCCGCCCGCGGGCACCTAGTGAGCCCGGCACCTGCGTGGCGCTCAGCTCAAGCCACAGCACGGAAGGCCCGCCCTGTGCGTTCTCACAGCCACGCTGGCTTCCTGCGGTCGGAGCACCTGCCCAGAGCCCCGCAGTCACAGGCCCGGAGTGACAAAGTGCTCGGCCCTCAGCACGCGGGAGAGGCAGGGGCTGGGCTGAGGCCAGGAGGCTGAGCTGCCTGTCCAGGTGCCTTCGGAGGGCACAGGGGTCCCTGGAGCCCTGGGTAAGCCCCTGGGACTGCAGAGTCATCGCCGACCCGGCGCTGGCCTCAGCCCGCGGGGTCCCTACGAGGCCCGGAGCACAGGCCGAGCGCGTGGGGCGTGTTCTGGCCGCTGCTGCTCCGTGAGCTTAGGTCCTCCCTCCTCCCGTCCATCCCGCCGGCTCAGGTCAGGGCAGGGCTGGCCCCGGGAGGCAGCGGGGTCCCGGGGTTGGGGGATGAAGGGGCCGTACACACTCACCCCGAACATTTGCCGCAGGTCGGGGTCCCTGAACCGGAAGGGGATGTTGGAGACGTGCAGCCGCTTGGGCTGCTGCTTCTCTGTGGGGTCGGAGGGGTGGAGTGGCTGGCTGTCCGTCTGGGCCGCCTCGTCTGTCTGCTGCGGGCAGAGGACCCGGGCTGTGAGCTGCCCCTCTCAGCGCCCACCCCGCAGGGAGGGGAGGGTCTAGAGGCCGGAACCCCCAACCTCCTGGGTGTCCCCATCCTGGTGCTGGGGCGGACGGCTTTCCCTGCGCGCCGCCTCAGCCTCAGAGCTCCCGGCGCCAGGCCTCTGCGCGGGCTGCGCCGGCCGCCAATGCGGGACAAGGCCTCCGGGGCTGGGGGCGTCTCCACTCCCCTCTCCCGGCTCTGCCCTGTCTGCAAGGCTGTGACCTGAAGGGTCCCTCAGCTTCACCGTCAAAGTCAGGGTTGGCCCTTTGCCGGACACAGCCTGTGTTCAGGGAGCACGGACAGGGACCCTCCCGGTTTCCAAGACCTGATGAGGAGGTGCAGAGGCTTCAGGGCCCAGGCACGCACGTCTTTGTGTCTGTCTGCGGCCACCCCGGGCTGCCTCTCCCTCCTCCCCGCTGCTGCTCGGCACCCGCCGGCGTGGCTGCTCTTCCAGGGCACGGGACAGCCCAAGTTCAGCCCGTTGGTGTCCTTCCCCATTGGGGACCCGAGCATTAGGGTCGGAAAGACTCGGGGCTCAGAAAACAAAGCTACCACGGGGCAAGGACCTCTCACCCTGTAGCGCCTGTGAGGACGAGGCGGCCGGATGGCCTTCTCGGTGGTCTTCTGTAAGGACGGGCCACCCGCTCACTGCCCGGCTGGCCATCAGCCTGGTTCAGCCCCCGCTGAGCCGCCACGCCACAGGCACGCATCGGGCGCTCTGTCAACGGCACCCTGAGACGGTCCCCCTCGGCTCACCGGGACCTGGTGCTAGACCTTCCCGGGGACACAGCAGCGCTGCCCACCGCCAGCCCCGAGGCGCGTTCTGACTCATGGCCAGTCAGGGCACGAGGGCTGGCGAGCGGCCCTCAGCCAGGGACGGGCAAGGCGGGCGCACAGGTGGCCCAGCACCTGTTCCTGGGGCTCCTCCACTCTGTCCCCGTGTGCCTGGGGGGCTAGTGGCCTGAGAACACGCCTGTCCCTGCTCCTTGCTCGCCTGCCCCAGTCCCCACTTCTCTGTCACGGCTCTCTCGGGCTCTCATTCCTGGCCCTCTGCTTGCGCTTGGAGGCTTGTCTGCTGCTGGGACAGCAGGACCTTGGCTGGGACACGAGGGGCGTCCTGGCTCCAGCACGGCTACCTTGAGCATCTCTGACACGCCTGGAGAGAGCAGGGGCCGGAGCGTCCCCGAGACCCACGCTGGAGTTTGTACGAGGGAAAGTGCTGGCGGCCACGGCCTCCCGCGGGGCCGGAGAAGCGCCGGCAGCGGACCGGCAGCGGAGAGACGCTCAGACACCGCTTCCCACGCGTCTCTGAGCACTGCTGCTTCGCATAAGCCACTTTTTGGTGGGTTTCCTTGTGGTCCAGCAAAGCAGCGCTGACGGATACAACAGGCCTCCCAGAGTCAGGTGAGGGGGGCAGGGCCAGGCCACTGGGCCCGAGGCCTCCTCCAAGCCGAGGAAACGGAGCCCAAGGGCCTGCCAGTGGCAGGAGGTCTGTCTGTGCTCTCCCGAGGGGCTGCCCTCATTGGTCGACCTGTTCATCCTTTCTGGAAGGAGGGGGCCACCCTCTACTGCGATGCCCAGCCAGGAGGCCTCCGGTCAGGCTCTGGGCAGCAGGGGCCAGAGGTGAGGGGCGCCGACGCCATCAGCTCCCGGGCTGCCGGGAGAGGCCGAGCACCTGCTCCCAGGTCCCTCACACTCAGCTCTGCGCTCCCACGTTGCAAGCAGCACACGGCGCGCGATCCCCAGTGCAGCTGGAAGCCACCGTCCTCTTGTTCACCCGGGGCGTGCGTGACCTGTCCCAGCGGGGTGGCCACCCTCTGAGGGGCGGGCCTGGTCCTGACGCGTGTGTGTGCTCGGTGCCCTCCTACCGGGCTGCCGAGTGATGTGCGTCCACGGCGGGGCTGGACGGGAGGCAGCGCCCGGGCCCGGGGGTCACCAACCACCCCTAGGAGGCTATCGCACCTTCCACGGAGGAACCGCTGTCAGCGGCCTTGGGGTGCCTCAGGGACCCCCCGAGGGCGACTCCTGCCAAGCCAGGGACCTGCGCATTCCCGACCGGCCCCTCTGCTCCCTGCAGAGAGCAGACTGGTGCGAGACCTCCTCCCAGAGGAAGCAGAACCCACCGTGTGTGGCTCTTCCTGTGTCGTGGTCAGGGTGGGCAGCACCCTCTGTCACCAGCCCCCCCCCCCCCCGCATCTCACACAGCCGGGCCCTCTGTGGCTCCTGGGTACAGGTGACTCAAGGAGGCGCCCTGAATTGGGGAATTTGGCCTGAGAGGGGCATGTAATGCTGGCCGCGGCCAGCAGAGGGCAGAAGTCAGCTCGGCCAGCGGCATCCAGAGCAGCGGGGGAGCCCCCGGAAGGCGTTGCCCAGACACGTGTCTGGGCCCCCCCCCCCCCCCCCCGGGCCTTCCTTCTGCCCTGGGCCACTGTGAGTCTGCATGTCCAGACCCACCTCCCTCAGCTCCAGACCCTCCGCGGAAGCCTTGGAGGGGAACCACCTGAGGGCAAGAGGGGTGGGGAATGGGGTGTTGGGGGTCCTGTGGGATGAATCATGAGTGGGGCCAGAGCACCAGCAAGGAAGGAGCTCCCTCGCCCCCCCAGGGCAGACGAACGGGTTTGGTGTTGAATCATACGCTGTTTGGAGGAACCCCGGTGTTAGCAGCCTGGCCGGGTGAGAGGGGCAGGGTCCACCCCCACCCCATGCGGCCTTTCCCTGGGACTAACTAGCCTTGTCCTTCCTCTCTCTCCTTTAGAGCAACCTCTGCCCCTGGTGCTCAGGGCAGGGAAAAAGAAAACAATAGTGTCCCACCCCCACCGGCCTCAGTCACCCTCCCCTCCCCAGCTGGCCACAGGGGCTTTGCTTCTGCGCCCCTCTCCTTGCACACTAGCCATCACATCCCCCCGTGCTCCCCATTCAAGGCCAGGAGCCGACCCCTCGTGGACCACGGTCCAGATGTGCCCAGGGCACCCCCACTGTTGGAGGAGCCTACAGCCCCCACACCGGGGCCTCCCTGAGCTCACTCAGCACAGGGAGAGGCCAGAAGAGCCCTGGGCAGGGTCCGGAGGGTCCGGCGGGGGGACTGGCAGCAGGACGCCTCATCGCTGGACGGAGCCAAGGCTTGTGATGGGACATAAGAAGAAACGACTCCTGGAAACGTTTCTCTGCAGCCCCTCACCCCTGCTCCCCCAGAGGCTCCTGCGGACTCACGTAAGGACTGTCCACTGCTCCCCAGACACGGCTCAGCCCTGCTGGGGGGCTGGTGGGTCTGGGAGAGGCCATCTCCACTTGTGGCCTGAGCCGTTGCTTTGTGACTATGCTTTCATCATAACGGGCAGCCCCTTCCTCAGCAGAGCTGTGTCCTCCCACGTTGGACTCTGGACGTCAGACTAAGAGCCCCCTGCGGCCACACGCTGACTGAGGGTGTCGTCTGCTTGCCCCTGGCCAGGGTGGTGGTGGCGGCACAGGGCTGGTCTCACCCGTGGAGGCAGGGGGTAGGTAGGGGAGGGCTGGGGGGACTCATCAGCCTCTGCACCTCACACTCCGCCCCAGCCCCCCACTGTCCCTCTGCTGACGGCTCCCGGAGCCACGTGCAAAGGGGGCCGAAGTCCGAAGCGCCTGCTAGCCAGGGAGGGGACAGCCCAGGGGACAGGCCCTGGGAGGCTCACCGCGCAGAGGGCGAGGCGGACAGTGGGAGTAGTTTCTGAGTGCGGAAGCCCCTCCGGCTGTCCCAGGATTCAGGGAGCACTGGGGTGGGGGGAGCACCTGCAGGGGGCCTGTGTGACCTTGAGGTGAGCACTCTGGGAAGGCGGCCCCCGGCTGGTACCCCAGGCCGCGCAGAGTAGCAGGAGGGGCCCCGATCCCTCAGCAGCCCCTGTCCTGCACAGCACCCTGTGCCGCTTCTGCAGAGACACCGCGATGACCAGCAGAATCCACATTTGGGAGAGAGCAGATCTGGACAGAGGCCGTAGTCCGCACTGCCCGCTGCCCTGTACTCCCTTGTCCAGACTCCAGGGTGCCCTGTACCCCGCCTCTGGACCCCGAGATGGGTGAGGAGGACCCAGGGGAGGCTTCAGTGAGCGGAGGCATCTTCACGCGAGGATAGGACGGACGTGGGGCAGCTGACAGAGCGCGGAGGTGCTGAGCTTTTAGCTGGGAGCACTGGGCAGGGCCTTTGGGAAGAAGGTGGCTACTGGCATCTTCGGGCAGGCCGGGGTGCCCTTGCCCTCTCCAGCTCCTCCCGAGGCGGGACGCCGCTGCTTGTGTAAACATCCAGGCTCCGCGCGCGTGCGCCGTCCAGCGGGGCCGTCTCTGCCTGGGTGTCTTGACGACCTCTGCGTCCCCAGCAGCCACACCCGCGGGGGACCATCTGGCCTCGGGACATGTCCAGGAAAAGTCTCTCCTCTGTATCCCCAGATGGAAGACCCCCAGACCCTGACCCCTTCCAGGACTCGAAGAGACCGGGGCTGGAAAAAGGCAGGTCAAGGCGGCCCCACTGGCCAGGCTTGGGGTGCTCTCGGGCCCGCGCTTTCCTCGGGAGGCGCCTGGCTCCAGAAGTGAGACCCCCACCTCTCAGAAGGACCGAATCCTTTCCGGGACTCCTGAGCCCCCCCACGGGCAGGGAGGCCGCGACTGGCCCCTTGTTGGCTTTCACGTCCCTGACGGGTGGGCTGTGGCGGCCGCCGCAGGGCAGGGCCGGCGCTGTCTTCCCATGCCCCCCCGTGCCGGCTCAGTGCGGCGCGCAGCAGGGTCCCCACGACCGTGGGCCGAGTGAGGGTGCTCCTGGCGGCCCGGCCGCACGTGGCGCTCCGGTGTCAGGGAGGCCTCCCGGCCCGTTCCTGGGGTGCAGGCATTCGCTCTCGGTCCCCGTCTGTGCCCCTGCCGGTCTGACCCCCTGGTCTCCTGCGCTCCTTCCAGGCGAATCCCGGGCCTCGCCCTTTGCTCGTGAGGAGGCCACGTCATGGGAAGTCGGGCGGATACAGACTGTTCACCAGGGCCCACTGGAAGGAGACTGTCCACCAGCCGGGACGCGGTCACGCCGAGCCCCTCTGGCTCTGCTCTGAGCACACCCACGTTGCGGGTTTGAGGAAGCAGAAGCAGAGCGGCCCCAAAGGAATGGATAGTTTGGCTCCCAGGTCGATGGCCCGGAACCCTGAGGGGCGGGGGGCGTCCACAGGTCTAGACACCCCGCATGGGGACGCGGGGAGTGGAGACGTCTGATGCAGCTGTGGCACTCCACTCAGGACGGAAGGGCACGGGCTGGGCCCCACACGAGTGTCTCCACCCCAGCGGGCAGCGCGGGCGCTGCGGTCCACACCGGGAGGGTGGGCGGTATCTGGGTCCACATGGTGACCCTGGAGCCAGGCTGGACGGGGGGGGGGGGGGGGGGGGGGGGGAGGCGGGGGGGGCGGGGGATGGGGCGCCCATCGGGAGGCTGCCGGGGCCGGGCCGCTCCTGGGCAGCACGGGGTCAGCTGGCCTTCTGCCCGGCCCCGGCAGCCCGCACCAGGGAGCCAGCAGGGACAGTGGGACGATCCCAAAGCCTGGGAGCCGCGGCAGGGGTGGGCACGTGCAGACGGCCACAGGGAGGAGGGCCGTGGTGGGGCCGGCTGCGCTTTTGCAGGACCCCCGCGGGGGGGTGCTGCCTTCATGGGACGCCCCCAGTCCCACCCCCCGGCCGCCGCTGGCCACGCTCCTTTGAGAAGCGCGCGGCTCAACACTTTCTCCTCGGAACCGCATTACAACCACACAAGAGAGGCTCTGTGACTGGACAGCAGCCAAGCAGGCAGATTACGAGTGATTAGAAATGATCGCCGTGCCCGCCACCTGAGACACGCGAGGGGCCCTGAGCCTCCTGTCCCGTTGCCCTGTCCCTGCCTGGGCAGACACCTGGGCCCTGGGCTCACTGTTCCCCTCACCTCGCAGACACGGGGTGCTGGCTGCCCAGCCGGGAGGCTCCATCTCCCATATGAGGGGAGTCTGCTGCTCCGCGGGGCTGGTGTCGGAGAATAGCTCCAAGGCCGCAAAGACCTGCCCGTCCACCCCAGAGCCCCCTCCAGCCCCTCCCTTGGCAGGCCCTCCCGGCCCCCCTCTGGGCGGGCCCGCTCCCTGCGGTGGGCTCGCGGGGCCCCTTACCGGCACTGTCTGGGCCCCGGCGATGGGCTGTGTGCTGGCCTCGGCGCCCGGCTGCTCCGGGTGGGTCTGTGCTGGTGTGTACAGGGTCAGGCCGTGCTCCGGGGGGACCGGGGTCTGGCCTGAGTAGTCTTGCGTGGGATGCGGAGGCGGGGGCGCATACTCGGCGGGGATGCCATTCTGGGGTGGAGGGGGGTACTGGGCAGGGGGGTAGGGCTGGGCCATCGCTTCAGGCGGAGCCGTGGCGTCCTGATTGCCCTGCGGAGGGAAAGAGAGCAGGCTGGTTAGATGGCTGGCAGGCCTGGACCCTCTGCCCCCTTCCGAGAGCTCAGGGGCCGAGCAGTGGTTTCCAGAAGCAAAGCCCAAGCCCTCTGCATGGGGGGGCCTCCCCGACATGAGGCACCAGATCTGAGCTGTTGGAGGGCCCTGCCGGGGTAGGGGTGTCTGGGGGGCAGGGCTTGAGACCCCTGATGCATACTTGTCAAATCCACATTAAGCTTATGCAATTGTAGGAAATAACACCGCGTGACCCTGTGCACCCCTCTGCCCAGTATCTGCCCACAGTGAGCCCTGGGGAAGCTGTCCTGCCGGGAGACATGGATCCCACTGAGATACGGATCGGCAGCACGGGGTCCCTCTCGTCTCCCTCAGAGCCACGCCTCCCCCCTCCTGCCTTATGAAGGTTTTAAGCCTCGGTTTTCCCATCAGTAAAGTGGGGAAGGAGCGCCCCTTCCCAGCTTGAGGGAAAGAGGGTAAGAGTTGATCCCACGGAACCAGGAGCCCGGCACCACAGGGCCCCCATCACCGCCCTGATGCAGAGATGCTGTCTGTGGGGTATGGAAGATTTCGGCTCTGTCTCCAGACACCCCGAGCGGATCTCTGGAAGCCCCCACCCTGCCCCTGAAGGCCTGCTGCCCCAGGGACTTCTAGAAGCCAGGGCCCTGGGGCAGGGTCCCCGCCACAATACAGGGTAGAGGCTCTTCCCATGGGCTGCTTGGACTCAGGAGCCTCGCCTGGGAGCTTGTCGGCGATGCAAGTTCTCGCCTGCACCTCAGACCTCCCGCATCTGGGCACCCATGGGAGCCCTGATGGAGCCCCGGGAGAAAGCCCCTCGGCCCCAGAGAACAGATGAGGGCCCTCACACTGTCGGTGGTGGGTGGGGTTCTGGCGTCTCCCGCTCGTCGCTCCCCACTGAGGACACAGACGGTTGTAGGCAGAGGCAGGTTTGCTGCAGCCCCTTTGAGCAGGTGAGGCACTCTCCGGCCTTCCGAGAATGTCCTTAGGGCAGAGAGTGTCCCCACCATCTGGATGGATGAGTGCCATCCCTCACTTGAGTATCTCCCCAGTGTGGACGGACCCCTGTGCAGACGCGGACAGCCTGCCCTTACGGCCGCCTGACATCTCGCGGAGGAGGAGCCCCGCGCCCTCCCGTGCCAGCCCCGTCATCCCGGCCTGGGCCTGTTTCGAGGTTTGTTTCCTCGCCCGTGCCTCGGTGAGACGGGGGCTCGTTCCAGAGAACACGCCCGGCCTCGCTCTGGTCTTCATCCTGACTCCTCAGTCGGCCCACAGCTGTTTTCCGGGTGTCTGGACGGGGACAGGGACCAGGCCCGTGGCTCTGGCGGGGAGTGGAGCAGGACGGGCAGCCCCGGCCTCTGAGGACTCTGCCGGGCAGGAGTGAATGCAGACAATTACCCAATTAGCGCGAGGTGACCTGAGGGGCCCGGCCTCCCGACGGTGCTGGGGACTGTGCATGGGACCCAGGCTGGGCCTTCTGCCTATAGCCCAGGGCCCTGCCCCCACCAACCGACTGTCTCCCTGCTGGCAGCAGGCCTGAGGCCAACTCTCTGCCAGGAGACCAGCCCCTTTAAAACCCCAGTTCCAGCCTCTGCTCTCACTGCCCCTAGCTCCTGGGGTGACCCCTGACCCCGATCAGCAGTGGCCTCATGAGCAGAAAAATTCTGTCCCACCCTCTGCCTGCAGAGACGGGGCAGCATCTGAGCTCCAGACAGCGGGAGCGAAACACGTGTGTGCATCACACACGCTTGGGAGTGCACACCCTTTGCTGGACCCCCCTCTCCCCCCCACGGCTCCAAAGTAGCCCACAAAGTCCCATGACCGACCGTTAGCAGCCGTGGGAGGGAGAAGAGGTGGGTTCGGGGGAGGTGGGAGCTGGTGGGGGTGGAGGGGGACCCAGGCTGGTATGGACGGAGGCCAGGACAGGGGTGAGGGAAGTGGGAGGGAGGGGGAGGCAGAGGAGGCGGCCCGGGGAAGGGAGACGGCGCTGTCAGCAGCCGCGAGAGATCAATTAACTGATAAATATTTGATTAGAACCTTCACTAACTCACATCTCTCCGGAGCCCCCACGTCCCTCCCCGCTCCAGTGTCCAGGAAGCGGGGGCTCTTCTCCAGCGGCTCCTTCTCAGCCCCGCCCCCGCCCCCTCTGCCCGGGGTCCCTCAGGACTAGTGACAGCAGCCACTCCCACCGCAGTGGCTCCCGGGACGGACTGGAGCCCAGAGCCCAGACCCTCAGGGAGCCTGTAGCACAAAGGCGGGGCACGAGGGCAGCGTGTCTGGGGCTCGATGCCCCGGTCTGAAGGGGTCTGGGTGGGCAGGAGGCAGCTGTGAGATGGTACATCCAGGGCCACGGCGACAGGATAATAAATCAGCACATCTGGGCACACCATGCTTTCTGCACACGAAGTCACGGAATCGCCCTCCGACCCACCAGGCGATCAACATCCCCATTTCACAGCTGGGCACACTGAGGCACAGGGACTGAGCGACGCGTCAGGCTGATACAGAGGGAGCAGGACAGCAGCACAGATCGCCTGGCTCTCAGATCGTCCCCTCTGCTCCTGCACGCACGACTGTGGCCCTTCACAGGGGACCGGTGCGGGGCATGAGGTTTCACAGCCCAGGGATAGAGTCAGAGCCTGGGATACAAGGGGAGGCCTCCCTCTTGGCCACTGGGTGGTCCTGGGTGACCATTCTTCCTCTTTGAACAAATTCCCTCATTGCAAGAGGTCATCACGGTGCCTGGACAGAAGAAATGCAGACCGAAAGCTAGCCAGTGTGATCCGGTGGGTCCTGGGGGAGAAGGCCATCGCCCCTGCGTCTCCTCCACGCCACGCTGGGAGCGGTTGGTCAGCTGAGTGGCCCGCACCCTGGCTGCCGATCTCATCCCTGGACCCCTCCCCAGGGCGACTGAGTGGATTTACAACCAAATTTTCCCATGAGGTTCCGCTGTGCAGCTCGGACCGAGGGCCCCGAGACCAGACGTGGACGGAAGAGCAGAGGGTATCGGGGGTACCCGAGGGCGTGCAGTGCCTGACTCAGAGAGGGCAGTGCGGCCAGCGCTGTCGCATGCCTGTTCTTCCCTCTCCTTGGCCTGCGGGGGCCAGAGTGCGAGGCTGGGGCTCATACCCGCTGGCCTTGTTTCAGAGCAGCCTGGGAACATGTCTGGCTCCCCGGGGGACCGGAAATGCCCAGAGCACGAGGGCCCCTCGGACTCTGCTCCCATGTCCCTGCACTCAGCACGACACGTTGCGGCACTCAGAAGAGTCTCGGCGCACACGAGGTGAGTGGTTCTGTGCAGAGGTGGGGGGTGGACGGAGGATGGCCGAGGGAGGGAGGAACAGACCAAGGGACCAGCAGGCGGAGGAACGGGCGGGCGGGCACACAGGGCCCCGAGTCGTACCCGAACAGTCACCATGGCACGGCTCTGCAAACGGACGCCCCTCTCCTGTCGTCACGGTTTCCGGATAGAACCGACCAGACCCGGCCCTTTGCCACCGCACTCCGGGGCCCACACTCCCGGAGACAAACACAACGTGACCCTGAAGGATTCACTTGAGATCACTGACCACTGACGGAAGCAGTTTCCGAAGTTCCTCCCGTCCCAGGACGAAGCAGGCCCGACCCTGCTTAGCTTCGGAGATCAGCTGAGACGGGGCGTATTCAGGTTGGGGTGGCGGCGGCCCTGCTTCCTGCTTTCGGCAGAAAACAGAGGAGAACGTCCACGCTCACCGGACGGCCTGCGCCCCGCGCAGCCTACAGCCCCGCCTCTCACCGGTGCGCGCTCACGGCCCGGGCGACTCGCCGCAGTCTCTCCGGTAACAGGTGCGGGAGAACCTCCTGGGCCCAACGGCCCCGGCAGCCTCCACGCCCCATGCGCGGCCTCCCTACAGAACCAAGTCGTGGGACGAGCGGCCTCCGGTTCCTTGACTCCTGCGCTTCCTCAGGCCCGCTCCAAACTGGTTTTCCTGGCACCGTTGCTCCCTGAAACCACCTTTGTCAGGGTTTCCGCGTCTGCCATGTGGAAGATCTCACCCGACCTGGTCCCTCGGCGGCACTGACTCCTCTTTCTGCAAACACTTTCGGTTTGGTCAGAGCACACCGTGTTGGTTCCTCTCCTTCACCAGAAGTTCCTTCTGTGTCTGTGTTTCCGCTTCCTTACATCTCCCCAACCCGCAGATGTTGGGGACCCCCAAACCCAGTCTTTGGACCCTCTCTTCTACGGCCAGAGCTAAGGTTCTTAGTCTCAATTTAAAAATACCATCTGTGTGTTGTCCACCCCCAAGTGGTGTCTCCATTTTGGGGTTCCCCCAAGAATTCAAATTGCCGTCCGCTGCCAACGCCCCTCACACATAATCCGAGCTTGATTTACCCCTGAGGGGACTCCTGCTTCCCACCTTGTTGTCCCTCTCAAATCTGCCTCTCTTGAGGTCATCCCCTGCCCACAGGCCAGGGCTCAGCCCCACACGTGGGGTGATCCCTCTCTTCTCATCCATTCCAAACCATCAAGCAGGAAGTGCCGTCAGCTCTGCCTTCAACCACACCTAGAATCCACCCATCTGGTCAACTCGGGGCTCCCAGCTAGGACTGGCCCCCACGACTTCCCCCAGTCTTCCTGTTTCTGCTTCGGCCCCTACAACCCGTCCTCTCGAAGTAAACTCAGAGTGCCAACAGGGTCTCTGTTGATGATGACCTTGACCCCTCCTCCTGGGCCCTCCTGTCCTGCTCCATCCCCCTGGAGTGCTCTACGCGGGACATGTCCCCGCTGCCCCTTGCACGTCCCGTTCTGGCCTCAAGGACTTTGCCCTGGCTGCCCCCAGGGCAGGAACGCTGTTTCCCACACACCTCATGGCAGTCTCCCTTCCTTCCGTGTCCCCTTCTCAGGGAGGCCCCCTTAAAATGGGGTTGCTCCACTCTGCACTCCCCACCCCGACCCGGATCTGCCCTTCTCCATCTCAGAGTCCCGACGCGGCCGGCGTGTGTTGTCTGCCTCGTGTCCCGCCCGTTCACGAATCTCTAACACCCCCAGCGCCAAGGACGTGCAGCTGGACCGCGACGGACGGGCACCTAGTGGATGAGTGACCGTGCCGCGACAGCGGTCACCGACAGTGCCACGTGTGCCCCGAGGGCCACAGCACGGAGTCCCTACAGCAAGCCTGGAGACGGGCCTCCACGGGAGACTGAGCCCGCCCGCCCCGTGCCCGCGGAGTCGTGCCCGCGGGGTCGTGCCCCCTCCTCTCCCGCGCGGGCACAGTTCTGCAGGCAGGTATTGCCGACGGCGATTTTTACGGAGGGAGGACGGAGGCACAGGGAGAAGTACGCCTACCCGGGGTCCTGGGGCAGGGGGGCACACCGACCCGTCCCACCCCCACCCTCTACAGCACGCCTGCCAACTTTAGAAGCAGGCGCGGGACGGCGGGAGGGGAGTCGGAAGGGGAGGGCGGTGACCTGTGGGCACGGGCCCCTTCCAGCTCCTTCTGGCTCATGAGGCCGGCGGGGAGCGTCTGTTTCCAGCTCCGGGTTGGGTGGCCTCACGTTGGCAGCATGAAATCGGCCAGAGTGGGAGCATTTACGCCCCGGGAACCGGCGCGTTCTACCCTTCAGGGCTGGGTCTGTCCCTGGAGAGGCACCTGTCCGACGCCAGCACGCTGCCCCGACCCGCTCGTCACTCTGCGGCGTGGCCGCGGGAGCTGCCCTGGGGCCAGTGGCGGGGCGCGGAGGCGATGCTGAACGCGACGCCCAGCCAAGCAAGAACGCATGCAGCCCGGGCAGCCCAGGAGGCATTTACAGAGCCCCCCGCCCCTGCCTGCATTTACAGTTGGGTCAGGTGCTGCCCGTGTCCCCCCGGCAGGAGCCAGCCCCTCTCCAAAGGCAGCGAGGGATGCGGGAAGGCGGTAAGTTCCAGAAAGATCCATGTTCACGCGTCTGGCAAAGGGTGGCCGAGGAGGCAGGTGTCGCACGGGGCTGGGGCTCTCCGAGTGTCCTAGTGTTCACCTAGTGTCCGCCGTCCGTCCGGCCAGCCCAGCTCTCCCCTCGTCGGCGGAGGGTGACTGGCGTGCACCGCACCCCTCAGCCTCCGGTGTCCAGAGAGTGGACAGTGGGTCTGGGGTATTTACTCCCTGGGAGGCTGTCTCAGGCTTCTCTGCCCTGGACCAGCGGGGACTGGGCCTCCTCTGCAGGGGCCCGCTGCAGGACCCTGCCTGCTTCTCAGTCCCACTCGCTGCTTCTTCCTCACCCCTTATGAAGTGGTGGCAGCTCTGTCGCCACCAGCTCAGGGATCCTGCCTGGTCCCCGGAAGGCCCCTCCACCCACTGTCCAGACACGGCTGAAAAGAGTCTCCCTGTAAGTAAAGTCACCTGGAACCGTCCCAGGGAGCGAGGCAGCCACTGATCGCCTTTTGGATCCTGACGATGTGGAGGAACGGACCAGGCAGGCAGCTCTGCAAGGGGCGGGGGGCGCGGGGGCGGCCAGCCTCTCAGAGATGCCCACCCCCCCACCCCTGCCCTGGCCAACTACCTTGTCTTGGCCCCACACTCTGCAGCCCTGCCCTTGGTACCAGGACCCTCGACTTCTGAGTGGCGCTGGGCTCAGGCTTACCTCTTGGTCTGTGGAAGGGGGCAGTGACCTGTCTGCCCGGAGGAGAGGCTGGGCGGGAGGACCCGTCATCTTCCTCTCTAAGATCTAGAGCTAAGAACCCCCCCAACAAATGTCTGCCCACACGCCGGCCGAAAGCGTGCCCTACCCCAGCCTGTTCCCAGGTCCCTCGGCCCGTGTGTTCCTGTCCTCCAGGGTGAGGGTCCCAGGGGGAGGTGCTGTGATGGGCTGGCGGAATGCCAGGCGAGCAGGGGGGAGGGGAGGGGAGAGTGGCCGCCGACGGAGCCCCACGCGGACTCCTCTGTCCACACAGTCCCTCTGGCTCCTCCTGCTCACAGTCCCTCCAGGACAATCAGCCTAATTGGCTCTTGGACTCCTCACCCCCAGGAAGGAGGGCGCCACATGCCCGGGGCCCACGTGCCAGGCTGCTGTGGGAGGTCAGCGGCTGAGGCTGGGCAACGAGCCATTCCTCCCGCTCTGGGCAAAGCCGGCTTCCAGACAGGGCGGAAGCAGGCGGGGCGGGGTGACCGGGCACAGACCACCAAACCCTGCGGGTGTGACCTGCCCGCCTCACTTCCTGCAAGGGCCCCTGCCTCGAGGCGCTGGACCCTCCCTGTCACACACTGATACGTCCCTGGCACCAGGACACTGAGGTGAACAGGCTGGGGTCAGCCCCACACTGGCAGCCAGTGGGGCCTGCTGCCCTAGGAGTCTGCAGACTCAGGGACTTCCTGGTGACCCAAGAGTTGGGGGTCACAAGCTGCATCCCACGGAGGGGACCCGGGCCACAGGCCACGTGGCGAGGGAGCAGGAGGTGTGAGGGACTTGCAGCATGAAGTCCACGGCTGTTATGTGGACGTGGCGGAGGGCAGTGGGGAGTGGGGCCCAGGGCTGGGTCCTGGAGATGCCACGGCTCATGCCCCCAGAAGCTGGAACCATGATGGGACGGACAGACACTGAGCGCCCAAACCCGGTCCACAGTGTCCACAGGCATGCAGCGTGTGACAATTCACAGGGCCACGAGGACAGGAGGGCTGGTTTCCAGGAGTCTCCAGTCCATAAAACCTCTGTGAGCATTCCAGAGCCGGCCGCCAGCGCTCCCAGGGTCCGTGCGGAATCAGTGTTGGGAGGGGAGGTGGGCTGAGCTGGGGCGAACCCCCGGCAGGCAGCAGGTTGTGGTTCAAGTCCCCGCAGCCTCCAAAGACAGCTGAGCCAAGGGACTTCATGGCTCTGACCTCCCAGCCTGGAAGGAGGTTCCCCACCCCTGCCCCGGCCCGCCGTCCCAAGAACACACAAGCCAGTGGCTCACGTCTCTGCCTGTAGGTGACACCCGACCTGGCCTGCCAGGCAAACTGGGACTCTGCTCTCTCTGCCTCCCCGACAGGCGCCCCCACCGGGTTCTGCTCACGACCAACACAAAGCCTCCCTCGGTCTTGGAACAGCTCTGCCAGAAAGCTCTTCCACGCACTGAACTGAAATCCGCCTTCTGGAAACTTCCGCCCAGCGCCCAGCTCAGCCTCGGGGCCTGCACCAACTGTCTTCCATGGACTCGCCCTCCCACGGCCGACCCTCCGAGGCACGGAGAACCGGCACGGCCGCACCCGTTCTTCCCCAGCGCGGGTCTGGGGATGCATCGTGGCGGCTCCCTTCTTACGGGTCAGGGGACACAGGCGAATGGCTCTGTTTGGCTCTGAATCCAGGCCGGTGTTCCGAACCGTCGCCCTGGCCGCAGCGCCTTCCCTTTCTCAGGGGTAGGGGGGCCTGGCAGACACCCGCCTGCTGAAGAAGGAGGCCCTCACGGGCTGGGTCGGCCCAGCGAGGCTGGCTCGGGGCCACGGGAGGGAGTCTCATGGAGCGAGGGGACCGCTGCAGAGAACGCAGGGACAGGGCCGTGGGAGCGCATCCGGACGCTCAGGGTGACCGGGGGGAGGGGCAAGAGTGGGAGAGACAGCGGAGAATTTTACCGGAGGGGACAGTCTTACTTTCTCTTTTTAATGTGCCAACGGCTAGAAAGTGAAGTTTTGGGGAGAAAGATGAAATTTCAGAGAGGCACAGAGATGAAGCCAGGCCCGCGATGGTGCCAAGGGAACCGGCCAGATGCCCGCCAACTCCCATCCCCGGCGAGCCCGCCCGCCCGCCAGAGCTCTGCTCCACTCATGCTACACGGCGCTCGGTTCTGGGGAAGACGTCCTGCCGTGATTCCAGACGCACCGGGCAGGAGTATCACAGGGTTTCTGGATGTCTCCCAGGACGGTGGAGACTGGCCCAGGACCCGTGACAAGCAGGATTCCAGAAAGGGACCCTGGGGGGGGATGTGCAGGCAGGGCTGGCCTTGTGTCTCCACCAGCGGGGACGGAGCAGCGGCGCGGTGAACTCGGTGACGGTCGGAGAGGCACAGAGGGCCCACTTGGAGCCAGGTGCTAGCTGCCTGGGGCACACCAGGAAGCGTGGAGACCGGCAGAAGCAGACGCCCCCACGGAGGCCCCCCCATATTAACTGCATAGGAAACGCATGGCGTGATTCACGGGGACAGCCAATGAGCCTCTCCGCGGTGTCTGGCTCACGTTAACGTTCGAATTTCCTGGGAGGCCACTTGAGAGCAGGAGCTGGGCCCGGAGGCAGCTCAGCATGCACAGAGGGGCTCCCCACACGTGGGAGGGGGCACCGACACAGGGATAAACAGTCCCAGCAGTTTCCGAGAGGAAGAGAGGAAGAACCCCAGAGAGGAAGAACGGGCGGCTCTGGGATTCAGCTGGGGTGACGGACGCGGGAGGCAGGGGGCGGATAGCCACAGCCCAGGGCCTGGTCCCTGACCCAGGTTCCTGCCTTCTGACTCAGTTGCTCCCTCAGCCCTAAAACAGGCCGTTGTCACAGCTCATGGGCTCCTCACCCCAAGTTTTGGGGCTCAGGCAGCAGCAGGAGAGCGTCCTTGCCAGACAGGAACAGAAGTGCCCCCAACTAGCCCAGGCACTCTGGGGGGAGGGCCAGGTCCTAGCAGTGGGAAAGGGAGCCTGGGAGCCCTGGGGGGCAGGGCCAGCGCCCATCTCCATCTGACACCCCTTCCCAGCCCCCGTGCACCCCGTCCTTCAGATGCAGGGACTGCGCTCCTGGGCACTCTCAAGCCTCCCTCCTGGAGTCCTTCAAGACGTGTGATGGGCTGGTCCAGGCGGTGCGGGTACGGCTCAGGGCAGAGCTGGGCTGCTATCACATCGTGGGCAAATGGGGGGGAGGGTGATGCTTCAGCAGCAGAGCTCAGCGGAATATTCCAGAACCTCAGAGGTGGGGGGGTGGGGTGTGTGTGTGGAGCTCCAGACCACGGGACCCCTGAGGGCAAGGGCTCTTCAGGACTCGGAGCCCCCGACACAGTTCAGGCAGACGGCAGGTGTTTGGGAAATGCTGAGTAACACCGATGATCTGGGGAGCGACAGCCGTCGGCGGAGGGTTTTCAGGAGCCCGGCATTGTGCTAAGCAGTAAACACACGTCATCTCACGGGGTGGTCAAGCCATCTGTGAACGTGTGTCCTCCACCGAGGGAGGAGCTCAGTGGAGATTACTCGCCCCCCGTGCACACGGAGCCGGGATCTGAGCCCAGGCCCTGCGGACTCTGGAAGCACGGGACACTGCCCGCCCCGTAGGGACCACCGTCCGAACGGGAGCAGACGGGAGTACGCCTGCCGCCCACAGCCTGGAAGGGGGTCCACAGCCCCTCGTGCTCACTCCCTGCCCCGGGACCCCGAAGCTCTGTCCCGCGCGCGTCACAGAAATCAGCCCCACTGAGCCACCAGCCGGGGTGCCCCCAGCCTCCGAGCTGGCCGCTTCCGTCGGTGGCCCTCCCCTTCCCACCCTGCAGGGAGACAGCGGCGAGCGGGCGAGTGGCTAACAAGGGGCTGGGGGGGTGTGCGGGGATGCGGGAAGCCTGCCTGGAGGCGTCGGCAGTTCCCTCCGTGTGGAGCCGCCTGCGTGAAGCCTCCCTCGGTCTTGGAAAAGACTCCCTCCCTCAGTCTGGACAACTTGCAGGAAGGCCTCCGGAGACCCCGGGCAGGGCCGGGGCTCTGATTCACCTTCCTCGTCCACGCAAGAGGCCTGGGGAAGGCCAGAGGCGTGGCGCTAGGCATGACGGGGGCTCTACCCAGGGCTGGGGCAGGGGCTGCAGCGGGGCAGGGTGGTGGGGAGGTCGGGTGGGGGCGTCAACGAAGAGGGAGCAGGGCGGCGCGGCTTGCGGCTGGGAGGGAGGGAGGCGCGTCCGCCCGAGCCGCCGCCCCCGCCACTCCATTCTGTCCCCCACAGCCACGTCAACACCCGCTACTAATTAGGCCTGTCCGGCGGCAGCGCGTCACACTCCGTGTTCCTGCACCCGGGGGCCGCCTGGCAGAGGGCTCTGCGGGGGTCTAGCGCCAAGGCGGCCCTGACACCCGTGTCTGCTCCCCGCAGGCCCAGAGAGACGTTAGGAGACATGCAGGCAGAAGCCCCACCAAGGGGCAGCCCCCAAGTCCCTGAGTCCCTGGCAACTTTCGAATCCAAGTTCTGCCACTCCCCTGGGCCACGAGGAGCCGGCCCGCCGGGGCTCCTGCTGGCCCCGCCACCTGCCCTCTGCCCGCATCTCGGCCCCCCACACCCTGCTTTGTGTCTCCTACCGCTCCCAGCCACTCACTTCCCAGCAGCGTCTCGAGCCTCTTCCTCATCGGCGCTTTGGAGGCTCTGGGCAGGCCATGGTGGCAAGGACGCTGGGGTCAGGTCACCACGGCGACCTGCAAGGTCTGAGCCTGGAGCCCTGCCCCACCCCCAGCGCCCCTCCCCAACCCCTGCAGAGAACACACGAGGCTTCTGTGGGGGCCCAGCCTGGGTTCTCAGCCTGCCCACAGCACGAGGGCCCATCCCCTGGGGACGTCCTGGGCACCCGGCCTCTCCACAGGGCACAGGGCTGGGGAGCCCGGAGGCACTTGTTCTGGTCTCCCTGCTGTGGTCAGACTTCTGCATCCACACTGTGAAGCTGGTGGTGCCGGCCCAGAGCCGCTGCGGGGCCCGCCTCGTGCCTGCAAAGCAGCGTGCGCCCGCTCCGTGCTCCCTACTCTGGGTGTGCTTGCCGTGTGCTCTGCACGCGCTCCCCATGCTCTGGGGGCGTGCTGTCTGGGGGCAAGAACTCTGGATGGAACAACACCCTACCATCTTGCCATCTTGCAGCAGAGCGGGGGGCACTGCCCCGTCCACCAAGGCGGCTGCAAGCCCAGGGCCTGGGCATCCCCGAGAACTTGGCCGCCCACACTGGGTCCTTCTGCGTGTGTGGCCAACAGGCTCACCCCAACTCCAAAACTAGGTAGTGAGCACACCAGCCTCGGGCCTGGTTATGTCACGCAGTAGGAAAGAAGCCATGGAGAAGATTTTACAGTTTTCTCGCTTTTGATGAGTGTATTCTCATAAAAATCGTTTCCTTATAAGGCGATGTATTGTAGGCATTTGAGACCATTTTCTGAGAAGGGGTCCAGATGCTAAGGGGGTTCAGGAATAAGAACCAGGAAGAACCACTGGCCACGATGGGCCCCAGGGGCCAAGAGATGCCGCACACCCACCCCCTAGAACAGAGCCGGCCACACAGCCGGGGCCCACAGGCCCTTAGTCCAGACTCAGCCCCAACGCGCCCCACTGAAAAGCCCCAGGGGAAGGATGGATTTTCACACGATTAAGCCGTAATTCCCTCCAAACCCACTGCATACAAATCATAAATAATGTGGTGCCATAAATCGCCTTCTCCCATCAGCGGCACCTCCACCGGGCTCCCCCGCTGCCTGGGGAATCAGCGAGGGGCCGTGTGGCTGATGGGGCTTGGGAAGCAGGGCCACGCGGCGGTGGGGGCTGCGTGCTGGGAGGCGGGTTCACCCTGGACTGTCTATCAAGCCAGAACAGAACACCACCAACCAGTCCCGGCTCCGGGGTCCATGGAGAGCTCCAGGCTGCTGGGCTGGCCGGGGACCCTCCCCCGCCCCTGCCGCCCTCCGTCACAGCTGGGGTCTACCTCAGGCACCAAGCCCAGGTGGGGTCTCTGCAGGAGGCTGGGCAGTGGGGCAACGAGCACGGCCCTGGGGGGTAGCGAGAGGGCAGAGAGACTGCGCCCAGTCAGCAGTGGTCCTCACCCTATTTACAAATGCCCTGGGCTCTGCCGTGCTCTGAATCCGCAGCTGCGGGTCCGTATGGGACCACGGTCGACAGGTGACAGCGCATGAAGTCAGAGTGCCAGGAGTGCCTGAGCATCTGGAGGCAGAACTGGGGGATGCCGTCGGTCAGCTGGGGGCCCCTCTGCAGAGCCCCCCTTCTGCCCCTGCAGGAGCACCTGGGGGAGCAGGTATAGTCCAGCTTCCCCCAAGCAGTGGGCAGGGCCCCTTTTGTGGCTCTCAATGGCTGCTCATGGGCCCCCCTCTGAGAGCAGGAGGAAGGGGTGCGGGAGATGAGCGACTCTGAGATTGGGGGAAGGGTCCCCCAGCTCTGACCGGCACTGGGAAAGCAAACCCTTCTGGGCAGAGGGACCCTCTTCAGTTGCCGGGGGACGGAGTGCAGGCCCCAAGGAAGTGCCATGTCCCGGGGATGATCCATTCACTGGCTTCTCCCCACTGCACAGGGGAGCCTAGTGGAGGAGCACCCTACCCTGTCCTGGAAGTGACCAAACACCTCCTCCAGGATGCCTTCCAAGCTCAGCTCCTCCACCATCCTGCCCTGAGGCCCTCTGAGATGCTGCTGTGGTGGGTGCGTGTGGGCACGAGGTTCCCCTCAGTGGGGCGGAGAGAACACCGGGCAGTAGCTCCCTCCCAGGGCCTCGTTGAGGACAGAGCGAGCTACCGGGCAGCTGTCAAAGTGACCCCCAGCAGGAGTACCACTGAGAGCTCACCCATGCTGACCCCAAGCGAGCAGCCCCCCCCAGCCACTCCCCTCAGGGGTCTGGGGCAGCTGGCTCTGCGTCTCTAGGAAGAGCCCCCTGCGCCCACGGGTCTGGTTTCTGCATATTCATTAAGGAATATTAGCATTATTAATGGCCCGTGGTCCTCATGTAGCAAGTGGAACAGGATACTAAGCACAGCACCCCAGCCACGAGGTGGGCAGGCGGGGGTGCGGATGGCGGTTGGGGGGGTGGGCAGGAGCCAACCTTGGGTGTAGCCCAGAGTCTGTGCCCAGGGGCCTAGGGTCCTAGACATCGGCTCTCCCTCCCATGTGTCCTCTCCTCGTTACCGAGAGCTCTGCGAAGCCACACTCAGATGAAAACTCACAAAATGTAATTAGGAAGGTAAATTTCCTGGCAACAGAAATTACATAACACGCCCCACAGCCAGACACCTGCGGGGATCTCGTTCGGGAACCGTGGGTTTATCCGTCAGCTGGGATAACTCCCCTGGTGGCCTTGCTTCCCTGGGGACATCTGGGAGCTGGGGGTCAGTGCAGTGTCCCTGGGAGGGGAGACTTGGTGTGGACAGAATGCAGGTTATGTGGCTGGACACGGTGAGGTTTTTGAGCGCCGGCCGGTAGGCCAGCAGCATCGCCTGGCCCGGGGGCGGTTAGAAATGCAGATTCTCGGCCCTTCAGCTCTCCCGACTCAGAATCTGTGACTCAGGAGAATTGTTACTACAGATCACAAACCCCGGGTGTTCCATGGAAGGGACCTGCCGTCTCTGCTGGTGCTCTGACCGAGCTCGAGCCCAAACTCCTGTTCCGGGGACCCAGGCTGGGGTCTGCAGGCCTTGAGCTGATGCTTGCAGAGTGGGAAAGAGCTTCCATGCCAGGGTCGAGCAGCGACCTTGGACATGTTCCATGATGCTCTGCTGGAGGTACTGTTTTCTCTACAGACGGGAGGCCTGGCCCTGGTGACCGGGAGATGGGGAGGGGGTGCTCTCATCCCCTGGGCAGACACCTGCTTAGCAGCATCAGGGGACAGTGGCCGTGGGTAGGTCTTGGCCGTGGGTGGGCACCTGGGGTGCCAGAACAGAGTGAGTCTGGAATGGGTGCCACACGGCGGGGGCTTGCTTCTGAGTCCCGGACAGCCCCCACCCTGACCCCCGGGGCCGAGGTTAGGATGGGGGGTATTCTGCTTGACTCAGGAGAGACTCTGAGGGTCCCAGTCTGAGAATTGGGTGGGTCCCCCCCAGGGGACAGCACCTCATTCCTTCACCTGTTTGCACCTCTGAGCACCTGCTCTGCCCATGGCCCCAGGACAAGCCTGCCCGGCACAGCTCGCCTGCCGTCCGTCAACAGCGTGGGACCCACGAGGAAGGACAAGTGAGGGGCTGGGGCTCCCCGGGAGGACAGCTGGGTGATGGTGGCAGCCCTGGGAAGGAGGCAGGGGGGTGGTGACTGTTCACACCGGACAGTCCTTGCCCTAAGGCCCACAGTCCTGCCAAAGAAGCCCGCAGGCTTCCCGACTTCTCGGTGTGTGGTGGGGGGCAAACCTGCTCTGGGGACTGGGACCTTCCATGCTGGTGGCTACTGCCCCCACCAGAGGTCCGGCTCTGCCTCCCCTACTCAGGCTCTGTCCACCAGGGGCCATCGGGCCTCACACTGCCCAGGCAGTGGGTCACAGGACCCATGCCGGGGAGCCCCTGGAAGGCGGCACCCGCAGTGCCACGCCCCGCAGTGCCACGCCCTGCGGATGGTGCCCGCAGCCAGGCCTCTGCACACGCAGTCAGGACTAAGGTACGGGGCGCAAGCGGGTGTGCGGACTGCCTGACAGCTGTGTCCTCACGTGGCTTGTTCCAGGGCCAGGGGCCGGGAAGGAATCCCTGGGAGCTGGGGTCTGAGCTGTGCCAGCTGTCACCGGGGCCTGCATGGGGGCCCAAGGCAGCCCATGTGCATTGGGTGCTTCCCAGGAGACAGCTGCCCCAGGTCAGGGGTCCTCATCCTCAGAGCCCTGGACCCCCAGCACACAAGTCTCTAAACGCACTTCAAAGTGGGGACTTTCCTAGGAGACCTGGACTGGCCTTGAGGGCCTGGGCCCCGCACACCCACCCATGGGCCTCTGAAGGTCCCCACTCCAGCCTTCTCCTGGTCTAACAGGGACACGCCTCCCCTGGTGTCCCCCGAGGTACACGCTCCCTCGTGCACAGACCACCCGTAGCCACGTGGACGCACACCTGCCTCCCTAGGTGCGTTTTCCAGCCGCCCAGGGAAGGGCTTCTCCACCTCATCCTCTGGGGCGGGCCGCCCTGTGCGCTGGAGGGCGTCTCACAGTGTCTCTGCGCTCGGCCCACCAGCTGCCACTCAGTGAGACCCAAACGCGTCTCTTGATCCTGCTGCGGGGCGCGGGGGCGGGCAGACCCAGTCTCGGTCAAGCGTCTCTGACCCCAACGCCACCCCCCACTGCCCCCTCGCGGGAACATGCCTCCGCGTACCTGTGAGCTCCCACCCACCCACCCACACGCCTGTCCCCCGGTCCCCCTGCCCTGGAGCAGGCTATCCTAAGAGGCAGCCCCCGCCGGCCTGGGGCACCCCCGCTGCCCGCGCCCAGCCTGGGGTGCATGAGGGAGGGCGCGGGCGGGCGGAGGGGGCCGGCGGGCTTCCTTCCCTGTTCGGCGCCTGGCTCATGGAAGAAGCAGGCACGGATCTAATCTGCAGCTGATTAAATGTCCCTCATTAACGAGTTTCTTTAATTAATGAAGTTTTTGGGTCTGCTCCACTTGCTTTATTCCAGCCACAGTCTGCCTCCTCAGCACAAAGCGGGGCCGTTTCCTCCCGGGTGATGGAGGCAGCCGGGCCGTTCCTGCCGACGCTGCACTTTGCTGATTGTGCCTGTCAACTCGGGGCTGACAACTCCATCTCTGAGCATTTCTTCCCCAGAAGCCGCGTGCACACGCGTGCTCGCACACACAGGCGCACGCACAGGCGGCACACTCACGTTCCTGCACGCACGCAGGGCACGCTCGCAGGGACGCCCAGGGCACATCCCAAGGCACGGCACACGCCTGTACATGAGCATACGCGTGCACACACGACACACACTCGAGGGGCACGCACGCAGCACTGGCTCTCAGAGCGGGCACTCACTCCTGGCTCACGCACACCCACACACCGCGTCGCACCGCGTCCAGGTCGCCTGTGCCCCTCATGCACACCTCACTGACACAAACACACACGCTGTACAGCTCTCACTGAGGTCCTACTCCGGGACGCGCTCACACCCACGCCCGCGCTCCTGTCTCCCACACGCAGCGCACATGCGCCCGAACCCAGTCCATAGGCAGCAGACGTCTGGCCGACATCTCCCGCCCTCCCCTGGAAGAAGAGCTGGCTGGGGGTGCCCGGCACCCTGGATGGCCAGGTCCCCAGTCCACCTGTGGTCCAAGTGACCCTGCTTGGCTGCCACTCGGCCCCAGTGGCTGCCTACCTCACTGCCACCAGGCACGAGCTCTGGGCTCCGGGGCCTAGGATGATTTACTCCCTTTCATTGGCTCATGAAAAGCTCCCTAAATTAAAAACATTTATCTTCTCCTGCTGACGAGGACGCTGGACTCCACACCCACAAGCTGGGCAGTCAGAGGCCATCGCTCCACAGCCGGGGAGGGGGACGAGCTGCCCTTCTGACTCCTCTATGGGTGGGATGGCACAGGACGACCCCTGAGGGCCAGGACTCGGACAGAAGCAGACCTTCCCACAGGCAGAAATGGCACCAGCCGGGACCAGGTGCCGCCCGGAGAGGCTGTGGCCAGGGCGGGCCAGGGCACTCGGCAGGACGACACAGAGGACGGATTACACTGCCCGGGATCGGCGAGGATCTCACTGACTCGTCACCCCAGCTGGACAAGGTGGGGGTCACTAACCCCACGATCCAGATAAGGCAGGCGAGTAAGGGTCCTGTGGTCCCCCTGCTGGCAAGTGACAGGGCCAGCTCTGAGCACAGCCCTTCCGCAATCCCCAGCATGCGCGCCGAGTCCCCGTCCCGTGTCCCTGCCAGGCTTCTCCAGCTGGGGCCTCCCGGGAGGGTCCTGGCAGCCCCGAGGGTGGCTCTGCCCACCCTGCTCTGATGGCCACATGCAGCGTCCCTCTACCAGAACCTTCCTGCCTGTTATCTCAGCAGGCTCCTCCCCACACCTGAGAGCCACGTCTCCAACTCCCAGACGAGGAGAGAGGCAGGGCTCAGGTCCCACAGCTCACAGAGGCACAGCGTCTCTCACCCACACTCCAGGCACTTTCTGTGGATCAGTACTGCCCAGGTCACGTGCTCCAGAACTCCGGGCTCCTGGGATGTTCTAGAGAAGGCCCCCAGACATTCTGTAGGAAACAGACGTGTTTAACTGTGTAGAGCCTACCGTCTCCCACACTCCTCGGACCCAGAACTCTTTTTCTGCCCAAGGCCTACCAGAAGCAGTGTCTTCAGGAACCACAAACAGATACCATGGGGGGCGGCTTGTCCCCTCGAAGGAACTGTTGGCCGTGGCTGGCAATGGGTCCCCCTAGGCAATGCTGAGGGCCTCTTGCTGAGTGACAAAAGGACCCCAGGGTCCCCATAGGGGGGCTGGGGCTGTACCTTGCTGAGGGCCAGGAGGACAGAGGGAGAGACCAAGGCAGTGAAGGACAGGCTTTGGAGGAGGTCGGGTCCTGGACAGTATCTGGGATGCAGCTCTGTTCTCGGCTGTGGGGGACCCCGGGACTCCGCGTGGCTCTGATCAGCCGCGAATGCAGATGAAAACAAGAAAGAGGAGGTCATGCATCCCCAGAGCAGTGACCGGCGCAGGCTGGGGCGGGCTTGGAGGGAGAGAAAGACACTGTCCTTTACTAACGAGCAGGAACAATGGATGTATCTTCTCCTAGTGTAGCTCGAGTCAGGAAAAAAGAAGCCCAAACCCAAAACCCAAAAAAACCTGAACAAACAGGCAGCTAGAATCGGGGCCAATGGATGGTTGAGTGCGGAAGGCTGTGGCCAGCTGGGAGCTCTGTCTGCCGCCAGGAGTCATGGGGGGACCACAGCCGAGCAGGCCGCAGGCCGGGGCAGAAGGCAGAGGACCTGTCTGCGGGGGGTGGGGGGGATGGAAGGTGCCTCCTGGGCACCTGATTCTCAACTTGCAATTACATCACAGGTAGCCAGGCCTGGGTTTCTTTTCTTTCTTCTTCTTCTTCTTCTTCTTTTTTTTTTTTTTT